>NC_051154.1:110447913-110564934 GCF_013339745.2 Dermacentor silvarum
GCATAACTGCCTTCGTCAGCAGCAATGTGGACAACTTTTTGCGCCTAAAAAAGCTAGAGCACTGCTTAATATAAAATGTGAGAGAAAACTGCAGGAAATTCACTTGGCTGGTCAGTCGCAGGAAACCTGGTTACACTGTTTACATCCACGATGTGCTCACTTCTGACAAGCATGACCTACTGATGACCCTTTCCTCACTCTACGCCGGCATTCTGCTGCTTGCTCTACTTCCGTAGCGTTCTGATGAAGGAAAGATAATTAATTTCGCAAGTGAAATCGAATTGAACTAGTGTAAGATTTTGTTGGCCTCGTACTTGTTAATCAACAAGTTCGTGGAGATTAATGTCCTAAAGCTACACGGGGGCTATGACTTCAACAAAATGCGACCACCGCGGCAGAAAATGGAGCCTACGATCTTCTGCGCAGCAACAGCTGCAGCAGCAGCAAGAAAGAGCCGCAGCAGGCAGCAGTGGCAGCAGCACGCTATGGCCACCGAATCACCAGGGCGGATATAATTGCGAATCGAGTTACAGGGTTTTTTGCTTTATTCTTTGAGAAGATACCGCCATTTTTAATCCGGACTAACCGTTTGACACGCCATGCGACTAGTAATGTATGCACCAGTTGCAAGCGTAGGAGAAAATGACTGTATGAAAACATTTGAAAAACTTTCACTGCTGCAGCAATTTCACAACTGCGGCCTGGCTTATTTAATAGTCAGATATATAGAAACGGCATTGCACAGGGAGAATACCTGTTTGGTCTTGGCATGATTTGTTCAAACGGACTGCTATGAAGCAGGTCGAAAAAAAAATGCGGAGAGAATAACGCAGCGGTAAATGACCCAGAGGTTTACCTCCGTGTGTGTAAAAAATACGATTAAGCACACCATGTGAGAATAGGGTGGCAAACTTACTCTGCTGAATTGTTAAATGACAGACAACGCTGCATAATTTGTATAAACGCTGAAATCCGCGGTAGTAGCAAACCTTTCCTTTTTTTTAGTTTGTTGCCGATATGTTTATACGAAAATGAATGCTGCTGTTTGAAGTGACAGGCTGTTCTGTTCAATTAACTAAGCATATAGCATATTTCAGCACCGATCAGTTCAGTTCAGTGGCGGACATATGACTTGTGACATTACTTCAATTGTCCTCTTTACCATCTTAAATTTTGGCAGCATCCGGTATCTACTTATAAACTACAATTACATTGCGTTATAAACTTAAGCAAATAATCAACCTAGCCGCTTTTGGACACATTTGCTGCATAACATTGTCCAAAATACCCAAAAATACAATGAACTTCATGAAGTTAAAGTGGCGTAATCAGTGTTGTGGTTTGGGCGCAAAATTCATAAAGGCGATGTATAACTTCCGGAGAAACCCACTTCGAAAGAATAATTTTTAGCAGATTTAGTGTTTCTCATGCGTGCTCCTTGAACATATTATTTTCCCCACAATACCAGACTTCGAAAGTGCCCTTTGCTTCATCACCTGGTGACTAAGAGTGAATCATTTTTGGCCGAGATTTTGCGGTGACGGTGTCATTATGGCGAGACCCTCACTGAAAAATTCGCAGCATATAACATAGTGCAGTTAAAAAGAGTATATCCAAGCTTTGCCACGTTCGTCTTCCGTTCAATCTTCTCTATGCGCTAGGATGATTCAACGTAAGTGCGGAGTGATTGCTTTCACGCAGGGTAAACAAGGGCCACTTACTCGCTTCGTTTGCCAAACGCGCGTTGCCGGACCCTCGAGGTCGGTGGAACGGAATAACCCTGCCTATCTGTACCTCGATCGGGGGCAGCCCCCACGGCCGGTCGCTATAGAAAGAAAGGCCCGGCGAAACGTACGCCTCTCCATTCTATCGGCACCGCTTACGACTACCGTGTTTACGCTCTAGTTTGAGCACGCCTCTCGGGAGCCACAGCTCTTCCTTCATCTTTACTGGAAGCGTCTTTGCCTATTTCCTTTGGCCATGGCTAAGGGCATGTGAATAAATTTGGTCGCCTGTATTAGCATTAGAATGCATTCTTTCGGCTCTGGACGAGAGAGATGGTTGAGAAGAATTTCCACGGCGTCCTGGTGTTCAGCTGTCAGTTAGAAAAATATATTGCTTATTTTGCCCGAAGGGAAATTCTTTTCACGCCCTACGTAGGCACGAACTGTTGTAGCGTACGCAGAAGTCTTGAGTCACAAGGACAATGCTCGCGTGCACGCCTAAGGCGCCGTAGAGAGAGAGAGGGGCGGGGGGGGGGGGGAGAGGAAGTGGCAGTTCGTGCTTTTATTTTTTTTTGTATTTAAATTTTGCAGCACTAGCTCTATTATGTGGAAATGGAACTGTGTTATCCTGAATGCAGAAAAACATGCATACCTTGCGAGTTGGACTTTCAGCTTATGGGATTTTATTCATGTGATAGTCAAAAAATTAAAACGGATCAACTTAAAGGGCTGGAATAAATGGCATAACTAGCAAAAAACTTGCAATGCTTCGTAGGCGGCGCCTATTGATTTCAACTTTTCAAGAGACTTGGAAGAATGCCCCAACTTCATAATTATTACTCCATGAGAAACGAGACTGAAGAACTATAGACTCATCAGCTTGCTTTCGGTATTGAAAATATAATAATGTAATTAGAATATAATGAAAACGATATATCGATTCAGTCCTCCGAAAGCCACAAGTTGGCTTTAGAAAGGGATATTCAATAATGGATGACATCCACTTCCTCAATCACGTAATTGAAAAGTCTGCGGAATATAAGCAACCTTTCTATATGGTCTTCATACATTACGATAAAGAGCGTTCGATTCAATAGAGATATGAGCTGTCTCAGGGACACATCGTCGTCAAAAAGTAAAGCAAATATACACATAAAATATATTTACAGGGGTTCCAAAGCTTCCGTAATTTTACCATAACGGCTTACTAATGTTTACTAACCGAATTGCTGCCACTAGAAAGACTACTTAATTGGAAATTCGCGAATTAATTTCGCGAATTTCCAATCAAAAGGTAGAGAGAGATCACTGTCAGATATTTGGTTATAGCCAAGTTCCAAAACTTTTTGATCTCCCCTCGTAAAAACTGTGAACGACTTATAGGGGATTCATATAGCTTTAAAAAGTATTGTACAGCTAACAATAGAAAACGCGTAACAAAAGAAGGTATCCAAGATTCCAGATGTACAAATTTATTTGCTACAAAGTTAGGTAGTCCTAAACATTGTCGCAAGGCCTGCCTCTCTAGAAGAACAAGTGGGCGAAGTTTATATGCAGTACAACAAACACCCAAATTCCAATACCGGGCACACATACATGCGGTAGATTGATAATAGCGCTGTTCGCATTAATGATCGACTATTGCTTATCACAGGGAGAGGCCTTCGTCCTGCAGTGGACATAAATATAGGCTGATGATGATGATGATCACTTAGCCTGCGTAGCAAACGAACAGCACAATACCCTTTGCTGCAATATAGTCAATGTGCGCCTTCCCAGAAAGAGAACCGTCACATATCACGCCAAGATACTTGACGGTCTCTACTTGTGGGATGATATCTAGATGATAAGAGAGAAATATATATATATATATATATATATATATATATGGGGTACTTAATGGAAATGCGAGCACCGAGAACTTGCATGTTAACGTTGAGACAGGGATGCATCGCATCAAGCCATCTTTCTATAGACAAGTATGTCTGTAAAATTTGTTAAAGTTTTTTGATGTCATTTGCCGACGAGAAAAATGCTATGTGATCAGTGTGCACGTAAGTATGTATGTACAACACGTAAGTACGGAAGTATTTACGTCATCATAACATGGTATGGGGCTCATTAGAATACTAAATAAGACTCGAGAAAGTACTCCCCTTGTGGAACGCATCTTGCCTGCGCGTACCTAGCCGAAGAAATGTCGCTTTGGAAGCAATGAAATTCGCTGTTTCTTAAAAATTCTGCAATCCATGCTTGAAGGTATTTTGGAAAGTTAATGTTCCGAATCTGATTGAGCAATATGCCAGGTTCAATACTATCATACGCTTTTGATAGGTCTATGAACGAGAAGAAAGAGAATCGAGGGGCCCGATTTGATTAATCATATTGTTACGCGAATGAAGGATTAAGTACTGGAGACTATTTACAAAATATATTTAAAAAGACAACTGCAGCGCTGGGCAGTTCAGCCGACAGCTCGAGAGCTAGAAGCAGTTCGTCTTCGTCGTCGAGGCGCCCGCGCGCATCGTCCACAAGAAACACGCAATATGCATGTATCATTATCCCCGGCGGCAGAAGCATCGCCCCGGTGCGTTTAAATATCGGTGATAACAGCAGAGAAACACTGTTTTAGGCAAGCGACATGCACGACCCACTTGTTGCCAGACGTTGATAGAGCTAGGGAAAGGGCCAAGTAAGTCCAAGTAAACGCGAATTAACGACTCCGACGGAATGTCGAGCGGTTGAAGGCACCCGGCCGGGAGCATCGATGGTGTTTTTCGGCGATGGCATTTCTCACACGCCGCAACGTATTTCCGGACGGAGCGGGCAAGACCTGGCCAAAAGAAGCGTCGGCGAATCCGGTCGTAGATGCGGGAGACGTCGAGGTGACCTGCCGTTGGTAAGGTCGTGAAGTTCTTGGAGAAGAGCTCACCAGAGGTGCTTAGGAATGACGAGGAGTACGGCGGGACCATCGGGGCGTACGTTGTGGCGGAATAATACACCATCCCGGAGAAAAAACAAGTGAAGGGGCGAATCAGAATGCGAAGATTCCATGCGATCAATTATGTTGCGCAAGGCGGCATCACGGCGTTGCTCGTTGGCGACGTGTAGCAGCTGAGAAACGGAGAAAAGGCAAGCGTCGGCATCGGTGGTAGGGTCGGCGGGTGGTTCGTCCACGGGATAGCGTGATAAACAAGTCTGCGTCTTGATGTAGGCGTCCCGATTTGTACACTATACTGCCTAGGAATATTCTTGCAGCCACAGAGCACCGCGATCAAGCCAGCCGGTAGGATCCTTGAGGGAGGAAAGCCTGCAGAGCGTGTGGTGGTCCGTGATTACACAGAAGTGCATGCCATACAAGTAAGGGTGGAATTTGGAAACCGCCCAGTCGAGAGCCAGGCATTCGCGATCTGTAATCGAATACTTGCGCTCCGCTACTGTGAGGAGGCGGCTAGCGTAGGCGATAACACGATCTTGTCCCTGTTGGCGTTGGGCTAAGACGGCTCCGATACCATGACCCCTGGCATCGGTACGGACCTCTGTAGGAGAGGACGGGTCAAAGTGGGTCAGTAAAGGGTGGCGTGGTGAGAATGTTGGTCACGTGGGCAAACGTGGTAGTTTGAGCGGGACTCCACGTAAACGGCACGTCCTTCTTCAGAAGATCAGTGAGTGGTCGGGCAATCGCTGCGAAGTCTTTAACGAACCGTCATAAGTAGGAGCAGAGTCCTACAAAACTTCGGACGTCCTTGACAGATTGAGGTACAGGAAAAGACGTGATAGCACGAATTTTCTCCAGGTCTGGTTGAATACCGCAAGCGTCGACGAGGTGGCCCAGCACTGTAATCTGCGGACGACCGAAGTGACACTTCGATGAATTTAGCTAGAGCCCAGGCTCGTGGAAGACTCGAAGAACAGCTGATAAGCGCTCAAGGTGTGTCTCAAATGTAGGTGAAAATACGAGAACGTCGTCTTGGTAGCAGAGGCATGTTGACCATTTGAACCCTTGAAGCAAAGAGTCCATCATACGTTCGAACGTTGCTGGGGCGTTGCATAGACCGAATGGCATAACTTCGAATTGACATAGACCATCAGGGGTGATGAACGCGGTCTTCTCTTGGTCCTTTTCATGCACTGAAACTTGCCAATAACCAGACCGAAGGTCTATTGATGAAAAGTAGTTAGCACCATGGAGACAATCGAGGACGTCGTCAATGCGAGGCAAGGGGTGGACATCTTTTTTTGGTAATTCGGTTTAGATGACGATAATCTACACAGAAACACAATGTGCCATCTTACTTTTTAACAAGCACAACGGGCGACGCCCAAGGGCTCGACGAGGGTTCAACAATGCCTTTGGCAAGCATCTTGTTCACTTCATCATGAATAACCTTACGCTCTGAAGCAGAAACTCGATATGACCGGTGATGAATAGGACTGGCATCAGCAGTCTTTATGTGAGGCATAACAATTGAAGTCTGGCCCAATTGTCAATTGTTTAAGTCGAAGATGTCGTGGTAGGAAACCAAAAGGCGACTCAGAGCTGCTGCTTGTTCAGGCAATAGGTCAGGAGCAATCATGGGAGTAAATGTTGAGTCAGGGCAAATAGCATCCTGTGGACATGGTGAAGAATCGGAGCAGACGTCTACTGAAAACGTCGCGACGTGGTCATCTCCTAAAGCACGCAGCGTTGCGACGTGCCTTGGGGTACAACTTGCTTTGTCAGGCCAAAATTGACGAGGGGGAGGCATGTCCGGTTATTGGTGACGTTTACGACGGAGTGGGGCACAGTGATATT
Organism: Dermacentor silvarum; assembly: GCF_013339745.2. Taxonomy (NCBI): domain Eukaryota; kingdom Metazoa; phylum Arthropoda; class Arachnida; order Ixodida; family Ixodidae; genus Dermacentor; species Dermacentor silvarum. The sequence continues at coordinate 110,454,433 of NC_051154.1, forward strand.
GTGCATCAAAAGGACATAGGAACAGGTGTGGTGACGTAATCACCATCGGGCACAGGGAAAGATGATAGCAAATCGACGAAAGTCAAGGCTTTAGGCGGCAGGCGGACGAAGGCGGTCGTACTAAAGTTGTTGGACAGTTAGGCACGAATATGCCCAAGAACAGAAGTTTGAGGCAAAGGGTACCGGCAGAACAGTCGATAAAAGCTGAATGCGCCGTAAGAAGGTCGACTCCGAGGATTAGGTCATGGGGACAATTGGTCAGCACTGTTAAAAGAACTGGAACGTGGCGGTCGGCGATACCTTTACGGGAAGTACACATTCCAGTGACGGCAACAGTGCTGCCATCGGCGACGCGTACGGCTCGTGTAGTAGCAGGCGTGAGAACCTTCTTCAGTCGACGACGGAGGTTATAACTCATTATGGACCCGGGGGCTCCAGTATCTATTAACGTCGTCAAATGGACACCGTCGCGACGTGAACATCAAGTAAGTTCTGGTTCGTTGGGAGCATCAATGGAGGATTTCGACACGACGAAGATAATGCAGCCCTAGCCCCAGGAGCTGCATGGTCTAATTTTCCGGCTGGGAGGGTCCATAATTGGTCGGCGACGAATAGCGGCGTGGCTGAGGCAGCGGGGACCGACGGCGCTGAAGTGACGGCGAGCGAGCGGGGATGACTATCATCGACGGATACGTCAAAGGTAGGAGGCATACGACGAGGCGAGTAGCGGCGAGGGTCGGCAAATGAGCGAGAAGGCGGGGGAAAGTAGCTCGAATACGGAGGGACGTCCAGGGGGTGCGGCAGTGGTGAGCTACGTGGCCAATTCGGAGGCAACGGAAGCAAATTGGCTTGTCGTCCGGAGTTCTCCACTTTGTAGGGTTGCGGTATCTAGGAGGGGAATACAGATCGCTTTGAGGCGCAGCTGTCGGCACCGGTCTTGCGTCAGGTCGAGAGACAGAGCAGGCAGCAGGAAACCGAGGTTCGTAAATTCTTGCCGCACAACTGCCTGAATGAGAGAGATCACTGGGGCTGGTTGGTCAATGGTGGGGTCAAGTGGGAGTGGATGGAATGGGGCAGGATTTGTAGCTTCGAGCTCGCGGCGACCAATACGTGTTACTTTCTCATTCAAGGCGGGTGAAGCGGTAAGGTCGACGCAGGACGACGTCGCAGCCGTGTTAAGGAGCCGGGAGAACTGTGGAATGGCACGGCGGCTTTTGTTGAGCTCAAAGCGGCGGCATTGCTTGAGAATGACGTTGATGGTGGAAACATCGTTGAAGATCAGCAAGTTGAACACGTCGTCCGCGATCCCTTTGAGAACGTGGCCTACTTTGTCAACCTCGGCCATTTTCTCGTCCACTTTCCGGCAAAGAGTGATCACGTCTTGTATGTACGAGACATAGGATTCAGTAGAAGACTGAACTCGGGTAGCAAGCTCTTTTCTTGCAGCCAGCTGCCGACCGGTCGGATTTCCAAAGAGGTCGCGAGCTCCTCCTTGAAAGTATCCCAGCTAGATATCTCGTCCTCGTGTGTCCGGAACCAGACACGACGTGTTCTGGCCAAGTAGAATAGTACATTCGCTAGCATAATGTTAGAGTCCCAGCGGTTGCTTCGGCTAACACGCTCATACAGGCTGAGCCAGTCCTGAACGTCGACATTATCTTGGCCGGAGAATATGCCAGGATCGCGGGGATTAGTAACCGGGACGTACGTTGTTGTGGGGGTCGCAGGAGTAGAAGCAGACGAGCTGTCGTCACCGGACGCCATGGCGGAAAGCAGGACGGCGTGGCCGCTGCGGAGCTCCGTGGCGAGGACGGGGAACGGCACTCTCCACCAACATTTTACGCAAACGAAGGATTAAGCACTGGATACTATTTACAAAGTACATTTACAAAAGACATGTGGTCTCTTGTTGTCCAGCTGTTGTTGTTGTTGTTGTTGTTGTTGATGATGATGATGATGATGCCTCAATCAATGGCACAACCCACTGTGAGGGATAGGCCACGAACCGGGTGGTATTATGATTGAAACTTAAATAAATTAGTTTAGAAAATAAGTAATAAAAAAGGAAAACTAATGAATTAATGAAGATGAGAAATGAACCTATAATAAAATAAATAAAGTAGTCTTTACTAAGTTAGTCAGCCTTGCCTAGATAGGAATATTAATATGAACTTAATAATAAATTAAATACAGTAAAGGTTAGACTTAAATTCTGAATAATAATATTACTAATATTATAATTGTGAGTTTCTGACTTTACTTTTTGAATTTTCTAAATCTATAATTTATTGAAGGATAAATATATCAAACATGGAATAATGAGAAAGTATTAATAAGGCAATATTTTTGTGTCACAGACAAAATTATAAATGGCTCGGCAAACATTCCCCTGGCTATATCCTAACACCGTGGCTTCAAGTGAGAGTATAACTTAACTGCTTAACGGCAGTCCTAGATTGCGAAGTGGAATTTCCAAACATCGTTGTCGATGGTTAGAAAACCACCCATAAGATAATAAAAAGTGATCAATGGATTCTGGTTCATTGCAGAGTCAGCATAGTGGGGATGCCGCCAGACCAGATCTGTGCAAGTAAAATTTAAGTTGTGGAATACGGCAACGCAGCCTTGTAAATGTTACGTTGCATTTCCGTTTAGGACACCACTGTCGGTTCCAAGAATAATTTAGATGTATAAAGATTGTAGATTTTGCTAATGCGAGGCTTTTCTTTTCTTCGGTCAAAGAAAACTGCCTATATCTGGCTGCAGTGATATGCGCTGTTGACGGCAGCACAGATATCGCCGGACCTTTTAAAGAAGCTCGTGCTAAAGAATCGGCTATTTCATTAAGACGCATGTCTCGGTGGCCTCGTACCCATACTAAACGAACTAACCTTAAGTGGGGTGGAGCTAATGTATAAAACATGTTCAACGCTGTCGAATTTGTAGACGCGTTAAGCGCGCTGCATACAGAAAAGGAATCTGTGACGATAACAACTTTTGTAACGTGTAGCGGTAACTTTAGCAACGCAAGAACTATTGCCAGAAGTTCGGCCTGAAAAACTGATGTGTAATCTGGGCAGGCGAAGTGAAGATGACCAATCGAGGGATGGTGAGTAAACTCCCACGCCTATCCTTCTCTTCGCACGAGGAAGCATCAGTCGCTATTACATTTATTGGGAAACGGGCCAAATAGTCTTGGAAAATGGCATTCAAATATGTTGGTGGCAGAAGTTTTGCGGTATTGGGAAAAATGGTCTTACCAATTGAGCTACCGCTGCGCCGTTTTCCCATCGATAGCTCGAGAGCAAGAAGCAGTTCGTCTTCCTCGTCGGGGCGCCCGCGCACATCGTCCACAAGAAACACGCAATATTTATTTTATTTATTTAGTAAATACTGCAGACCTTTCGGTCCAAGCAGAGGGGCAATAGAATACATACAAACAAAAGAGAACAAATTAGGAACAAGGAAGTACAAATTTATGCAATTTTTAGTCACACTGTGTCTGTAAACTGTTGTTCCAGTCTGATATTGTTCTGGGAAAAAAAGAAAATTTAAACGTATCAGTTTGAGCCTAATAGGGTGTTAGTGAGTCCAGATGATGCTGTCTTGTGTGCCGTGTTATTGCAGGCGTTATGTAAGTCGATGGTTTCATTTCAAGCCTGTTGTTGAGAAGGAGGAAAAGGAATTCAAGCCTTAGCTGCTTTCGGCGTGATTCAAGAGTGGGTATGGAATTTTCTGTCATAATTTTAGAGAGAGAGTCCAGTCCTGCGAATTTATGAAATATAAAACTAACTGCCTTTCTTTGTATTTTTTCAAGACGCGCGATATTTGACTTAGTGTAAGGATCCCATGATGTACATGCGTACTCTAACTTTGGTCTAATAAATGAAAAATAACACAGTTTTTTACATTAGGAGGGGTATCTTTCAGTTTGTGTCTTAGGAAACAGAGTTTGCGGAAACCAGAAGAACAAATATTATTAATGTGCATGTTCCACGACAATGTGGAAGACAAAGTAACACCCAAGTAATTGTAGTTGTTAGTCTCACGCAGAGCTGAAAAACCTCGCGTATAAGAAAAAGTTAGTGTTTTTTTAAAGAGTAAGACGAATAAATACGGATTTATCAGCGTTAACAAACCTACCCCATTCATTACACCACTTAAATATGTTAGTTAAATTCCTTTTGAGGACCATCTGATATTCTGACAAGTTATATCGCTATACAAAATACAATCATCGCCAAACAGTCTAATTTGCACCCGAGGAGTAATGGTTTTTCACGATGTCATTTATATACACTATAAACAGTAAAGGCCCCAAAACACCACCTTGGGGCATCCCCTGATGTGACTCGTAGAGTGGCAGAGCTATGATCGCCAAATGCAACTTAGTGAGTGCATTTTGGACAGGTAAGCAATGCATGTATTAATATCATAGGAAGCCAACAAACAAAGGCACCAAGGACAACATAGGGGAAATTACTTGTACTTACTAAATGAATTAAAGAAATGATATTTTAATGGAAATGAAAGTGAATAAAAAACAACTTGCCGCAGGTGGGGAACGATCCCACGTGTTCGCATTACGCGTGCGATGCTCTTACCAATTGAGCTACCGCTGCGCCGTTTTTCCATCCACTTTCTGGGGTATTTATGTTTTACTACTACAACTAACCCTGGGAACGTTAGCCAGTGACACCACTCACAAACCTTGGCCCAGAAATACCCAAGAAAGTGGATGGGAAAAATTGGAGGACGCTTAAGCTTCGCCTTTAAGAGTGGAACGCGATAGCGTTATCGGGCCCCGTTCGCATCGCATTTTTGTTACAGTGAGCTTCACCGCAACACATAACGTGGGAAAGCCAGCTTACAAAGACCAAGCTTACAGCGATCCCCTTAAAGTCCACTGCACCTTTAAACAGAAATGCATTGCTGGGAAGACGTTTTCTTCAGGGGCAATATAAGTCGTTTATATTAGATGTCAAGGTCCTAGCACCTTTTATTATTTTATTAATTGTTTGCTAGTGCCCCGACGCGCGCGCGTGTCCAAAACGCATTACGCAGGCGAAGTCCCAATTTGACCATGATGATGACGATGATGATGGTGGTTTATTCGCATTCCCTTTGAAACGGGGCGGCGACAAATAGTCACCTAGCCTGCTTGATTTAATCAGGTATACTATACATGTTCTTTATCTGGCATTTTTGTATACCTCTCATTATTCTTTTTTTTTTCAAAAATTGTACCTTGTACCGCTACCTATAATTTTAAGAGATCAAGTCGTATCCATCTTTTCCCTGCTTTTTTTCCACCAGTACTCTAATCGTCTCTTGCTTATCTCTATACGGCTGATCTGTTGATGTTTCGATCCTTCCACTTTAAACCCAAGCGCTTCTGGGAGTTGCACGTTACCTACGATTCTCGCTAGGTGGATCCCGTCGCATTCCATTAGGATGTGTCGAGTGGTCTCTGGATCTTTACTGCAGCATACACATGCCTCATATAGTTCCGAATATTTGCTCCGGTATGTTTTCGTCCTTAGGCAACCAGCTCGAGCCTCAAATAGCAAGGTGTGTTATCGTCCAGATTTTCCCTTCTAATTTCTTTCTTCTGATTCTTGTAAATCTCCATTGTCCTTTTTGTTTTCATTCTTTGCATCCAATTCACGGTCTCTATTTCTCTCTCTTTCTGATCACTCCTGGTTGTCTATTTGCAGTTTCGATTATCCTGTACTTGGTTGCCAACTTTCTTGACCTCTTCCTCCATTCTGTGTCCACGCTTTTCATGTAGAGATACTTGTGCACTTAAGCCGCCCATTTATTTTCATTCATTTTCCCGAGCCTTTCTTCAAAACTAATTTTGCTCTGTGCTTCTCTGACTTCAAAAGAGGCCCAACCCATGTCACCCTGCACTGCCTCATTTGTGGTATTACCGTGAGCTCCCAAAGCCAACCGGCCTACTGATCTTTGGTTAACTTCCAAACGCGACAAGATATCCGATTTTAAGCTTAGGATGGCATTTTTGAATGTTAGAGCTGGCACCATTACTCCTTTCCAGATTTCACACACCACCACATACTTATTGTGGCCCCACAGTGCTCTGTGTTTCATTATTACTGCATTCCGCTTCCCCTTTATTTTCAGATAATCTTGGTGGGAGTAATTCTTTCCTTCGTTTATATGTACGCCGAGGTACTTATATTGCTTCACTATGGGTATTACTTGCTGTTGTATTGACACCACGAAGTTACTCGTCTCTTCATTAAAGGTCATAATTCCTGATTTCTCTGTGCTAAACTTAAGGCCTAGATTTGTCGCTGCATTTCCACAGATATTCGCAAGTATCTGTAAATCTTTTTTTATTGTCCGCTAATAGCACAATGTCTTTTGCGTACATCAGTCCAGCGACCTTCTGTTGCACCATTTGTCCATTACGCATGTAGGATAAATCAAATCCTAATTCACTGTTTTCCAGTCGTCTTTCTATACCCTTAACGTAAAGCGTGTGTGACAGAGGGCATCCTTGCTTCAATCCTTGGTGAATTCCCACCATTTCATTACCTTTTTGACCTTCCCATACCACTTGTACTTGGTTGTCTCTATATATCTCCCTCAATAGCTCCACGAAATCGTCATCTATGCCGAGGATGTGAGCCGAGGTTGTGAGCGCCATCTGGATAGCACTTTCGCAAGGAAATTACCCGAGCGCACCGGGTTGGGATGGTAGAAATGCTGGAAAAGGGGTTTGTGTTTGAGTTTCCTCGTAACAGAATTATGTTTTCTCGCACATTCAAATTACAATCCGACGCCACCATGTTTGTAGGCTGTGGTTAAGTCGTACTTTACCATTTTTCTGACGGATTTCATTGCGAGAAATTCAATTTTTGTTCACCAAAACCTTGCACCACGTGGAGGGCCTGCGCGGTCGGGGTGGTTGCGGATGATTTGTTCCGCCACAGACGCCGACATCACACGCCGACGCCGATGCCGGATTTTCTGCGACGCGGGGCCGCGTTAAGAAGGCGCCGCGGTAGCTCAATTGGTAAGCGCATCGCACGCGTAATGCGCAGACGTTCGCCACCCGCGACAAGTTTTTTCCTCTACTGTCATTTCCATTAATTTATCATTTCTTTAATTCAATTAGTAGGTACAAGTGATTTCACCTATGATATCCTCGGTGTCCTTGTTTTTGGCTTCCTATGATTCGATATGTCTAGAGTGACTAATGCCGCATACTGCCTTTGGCGCCGTGTCAATTGAATACGGCTTTAAAGGTCAATATGAGCCTGCCATATTGAGCACTGATATCTGCATCCAATTTGTTTCGGACTCAGGATCGATCGCTCATAATGAAATTTTATCGCATGAATATTTCTAACTCTTTCAATCAATTTCACGAAACTTGATGTTAACGCGATGGGCCTAATATTGTCTAGCACATAACCGGCACTTGGACTTTTATGCAAGGGTATGATCTTGGCAATTTTGCACTCCAATGGAAGCAACGCCCTTCTGACGGAATAATTGATGATGTCTAATAAATCATCCTGCGATTCTTTATAAAAAAATTTCAACATGAACGAATTGATACCATCTGGGCACGAAGCCGCTCAAGGATAGCCTATAGTAAAACATCTGTTAATTCACTCTTGGAAATTTCCGTGAAATCTTCCTCTGTTGGCAATATCAATGAAGCTAATGGAAGTTGGGAAGAAAAGCGACGTTCTAAACATCTAGTGATTACCTCCAATGAATACTTTATTTATTCGGGAGACATGACGGCGGATTCTGCATTTATCGGCCGCGGAGTCATTTTCTTGGTGCGCAGAAAGCTATACAGTGCGTGTTTATTATTTGATTTAGAAAGAAATTCAAAATGCTGAATGTCATACTCATCCTTTGCCTACAACACTGTGCGTCTAAAAGTACCTGCATAGAATTTATAAGCCATTCATGTTTGAAGGCATTGATTATGTAACAGTTTCTTCCAAGCTGCCTTCCTTCGCCTGTAGTCACGCGAACAATCATCATTCCACCAAGGAGAAGGATTCGTTTGAACTTATTGTATCGCAGATTCAGATTTTTCCCAAGAATCTTTTAAAGTAGAACAAATGCTCAATGCTTTCAATTTGAGACTCTCATCAGTCAGGGAAGCCCATGAGGATCGCAAAAAATTTTGAAATTTACTGTAATTTAGGAAAGCACGCATATTAGAACCTGAGGAGGTTACTGGACATATTATATAAAAAATGACAGGCATGTGGTTGCTATTTGTGGCATAATCAACAGTCGACCAGGCGGACAGGGAGAGGTTTGTTGTTGTTTTTGTTGTTGTTGCCTATCACGTCTGTGGCTTGCAAAAGTCGTCTTTTATGACGGCCGTCTGTTTACTTCCTCTTCGCTCGCGCCCGCCGTGTTACCCAAAGCCCAAGGGCCGCTTCATATAACAATATACCGGGAGTTCAGAATTAAGCTTTATGGTTTTCTTAAAATTAGGCATTGGGAGGCGCGCGAAGACCACCTGTGCAAATAAGTTATGTGGCTAGGGGGACGCAAAGTGAGATGATAATTATCGCTGTCAGCAGCCCAATTAACTGAAATTGAATAATAAACTTTTTGTTGACTGCAGTAAGTGGGTATGTTTGTATTGGAAAGTTAGAGGCAGTCGTGTTTCTACACAGTATCAGTTGGAAGAATTCTTTTAGCATGTCTGTGCTCCGAGATATCCGACTACAAATTTCAATTGTCGTTCGCATGATTACGCATGCAAGAGAGTGCGGATCGGTGCAAAGCTCCTCCCTGATGTGACGCGGCTGTTGCGTGCGGAATTTAGTCTGACAACAGGGCGGAGGCATAGGCAAAGATGATAACTGCTCCCCTTCCCCTCTCGGCTGGCGAAATCAAGATATCACAGCGCGGTGCACCGTACGCAGTAAGCATGATCCTGTTAAACGCGATACCAGGAGATAATTTTTCGGCACATTTTTGTATTACTTGAGATCACACTGGTACATCATCTCGTGAACGCGTTAGCTTCACTGTCATCTGCTAGAGTGCTTCTGGAATAGCGGCACCTCTGTACGGAAGTATAACCAAGAATATCCACGTGGAGTCCCTTCGTGCTAATATGGCTGCTTCTGGCGGGACGAGGTATTCTACCGAAGAAAAAATAGACATGCTACTTGCAATGGCTGAGATGAATGGCAACGCTTCATTGACAATGCGGCTGTACGCGGCTCGCCCCCACACCGTCCCCTTCCAACTAGGCCTACCTTCATACAAGTGTTTCAGCGCTTTCGCACAACAGGGTCAGTCCATCGTCCGAGACAGGCCAGGAAGACAATCGTCGATGAAGACTTTGAAATCAACGTTGTCGTGCGCGTGACGTCGATGCCAAAACTCGGCATCCGACAGATTGCCGATCAGTGTGGTCGCCGCGTTGGAACAGTCGCAAATTTGCTAAGGAAGCATAAGTTGCATCCCTATCATGTTTACCTTAACCAGGACCTAAGTGAAGCGGACTGTGAAAGGCGGGTTGACTTCTGCAATTGGGGCCTGATCAAAATTGATGAAGGAAAGAACTTCTTAGACAGAATAATTTGGACAGATGAAGCTCGGTTTTGCCGCAATGCCACTGTGCATATTCACAACGCGCATCATTAGTCACGAGAAAATCCACACTGGCTGCGGCAGCACAAGCATCAAGTTCGCTGGAGTGTGAATGTGTGGTGTGGCATACTCGGGGACAGGATCATTGGACCTTACTTTTTTGAGGACATCTGGAACGGAAAGATGTACACGGAAGAAATATTAGGTGTTGTCGTCGATGACTGTTTCCAATCTTTCCCTGAATGACCTGCGCCAAGTGTGGTTCCAGCACGATGGAGCACCACCACAATTCCCCACCATGGCAAAGAGCTGGTTGGACACACGTCTTCCACGACAGAGGATCTGGCGTGCAGGAGCAATGTTTAGGCCGCTAAGATCCCCTGACCTTTCCCCGCTCGACTTTTTTCTTTGGGGCTACATTGAAAATCTAGTTTATGCAACAGACCTCAGTGATGCCAATGATATCAAGTACAGGATAATATCTGCCTGGGCGAGCATCCGTCCAGAAGTACTGCGCAGAGTTATCGAGTCGACGCGAGAGAGGTTTATGCTTTGCGTTGCTGTGGAAGGGAGGCACTTTGAACATTTTTTAGGGCATTGACAACTTGATGGGTGAAGCGTTTTCCTGAGATTTGTGCATGACCACACGAAACATGAAGCGGCAGTATGAAATATTCGTTAGCATAGCTAAAACTGTTTCTGTTGTTGATGGTGGAGTCGTTGCTCATGATTTCAATAAAACTTACAATACTTGGAAATCAGCAGTCACTTTATTTGCGTAGCCCAGGCAAGGACCATGCCCGCTCGTCTAGTCGCCGAACACGCACGCGCACTGCCTTCCGGCTTCTCCGCTCGTGCCATTATCTCGGCATGGCAGCTGCCGCCATCGTTACAGGCTGCGCGATCACGTGTTACGACAGCAGTTCTGGGTTATTCGATTTTTTATTTCGCCAGCCGCGAGGGGAAGTGGGACAGTTATCGTCTTTGCCAATTAAATTATGGGGTTTTACGTGCCAAAAACACGATCCGATTGTGAGGCACGCCGTAGTGGGAAAATTTCGACCACCTAGGGTTCTTTAACGTGCACCTAAATCTAAGTACATGGGTGTTTTCGCATTTCGCCCTCATCGAAATGTGGCCGCCGTTGCCGGGATTTGATCCCGCGACCTCGTGCTTAGCAGCCCAACACCATAGCCACTAAGCAACCACGGCGGGTATATTTGCCAATGCCTCCGCCCCGTTGTCAGACTAAATGCCGCACGCAACAGTCGCGTCATATGAGGGAGGAGCTTTGCGCCGATCCTAACTCCCTTGCATGCGTAATCATGCGACTGACAATTAAAACTTAGAGTCGGATATCTCAGAGCACAGACACGCTAGAAGAATTCTTCCAACTGATACTGTGTAGAAACACAACTGCCTCTAACTTTTCAATACAAAATGCATAACTTATTTGCACAGGTGATCTTCGCGTGCCTGCCTGTGCTTAATTTTAAGAAAACCATAAAGCTTAATTTTCAACACCCTGTATATATACGTATATATGTATACACACACACGCGCGCGCACAGTGCATCTGATGGTTATCTGCTCCGAACCACCGTCAACTGCACTTCTCTCCCCGAAGAGGCAGGACGTTTGGAAGTAATGCTTTTGTATTTGGTAAAGTATGTTGTAAATAAAGAATGAATGAATGAATGAGTGAATGAATGAATGAATGAATGAATGAATGAATCAACAACGCTTTTCAATGTGGTAAACGCTGTTTAAATCATAGATCCGGGACCTCAAAGAGGTGCGACGTAATGCTAACGCATTTCTCTCACATTTATTGCCTAATTGCCACATAATTTTTCTTTGCTTCCCTTCGAGCGGGAGGGCCAGGAAAACGCGAATATTTATTTTTCACTCAACTGGTTTTACCTTTACCAACTGGCACGTCGAGCGCTCAATAATAGCAGAAAAGCAGCGACGTTAATGCAGCGGCGAGTGAACCAATGACAAAAAAACAAACAAAAAAACTGAGAAAAGTCGCATTGCAATAAATATAAGGTTAAAGTCCACACTCTTCTATGGCATTGGTATGCAAAGCTAACCGAAGAATCTCTGGGATTTCTTGAGGCATTTTTCCTTATGTGATGTAAGGGCAGGCCGTTAAGTTCCAGGGCGAATTATAAAGCCTTCTAAACACCGTGAAAGGAATTTCAACGCATTAAAGAAAGTCACAACGACAGACACACGCAGCACAATGAAGCTGCATCTTCATCAGGCGCTTCCATAGGAGGCGCGTGCACTGTAGTGATGATTCACTTTGCGCTAGAAATGTACCGGGTGTTTTTTTTTTTTTTAATGCGAATAGCATTCTTTTTCTACTTCAGCCGTTTTGAACCTACCCTCCTTCCTGCCTGCCTGCAGTGTTGCCAGGTCGGACGAGGCGGCGTAGCCCAAAGTTAGAGAAATTGTAGCCCAAATGTAGCCAAACACAAAACGAGAGCAAAATATTTCGTAGCCAAATATAGCCATTTTCATTTGCAGTTTTATTTGTATATAAATTTTCCCATTCAACTACGACGATCGTTTTTTTGCACAACCCGTTGTAACCAAATGTCTTTGCCGCCGTGACGGTCGACATCACGCTTGCACACACAACTTTTTGCATACAGGAAGGAACTTTTTGGTTGGCTCCGAAAGCTCTCAAGTTCCAGCGAATCGCTGCAGAGGGCGAAATCATAGCGCTTTTATTTTATGACAGATAGCATTAAGTTATTATTTTTAGTTATATACAGTAATAATAACTACGAATTCTGCTTTTTAGTTGATGTGAACGCAAAATAATGTTCAGCACCATTGAGCTTTCACGTGGCATCTGCCACGGCGTAGAAAAACGTCAGCTGTCCAGCGGTCTGCGACGGTGACGCGCCCACGGCTTCTTTTTTTATGAACCAAAACAAGTGTTTCGCGCTATGATATCACGCGTTATTTATCTCATCGTCCCATCTTGTTTTCTCGTTAATTATCTTGACCCGGGTTACCTGAGACACACTCTATATAGCTTCCATTTACATCAACCTGGCCGCCATCTTAGGTCTCTAGCACGCCAAGAACATGCGCTAGAAGTGAACAAGAAGTGAACAAGAAGAACAAGAAGTGAGAGACAACAGATGCCACTCGCTGTCTCAATCAGTGTAAGCGAAGCTTTTAACGGTTGCTGCGCAAAACGGCACTCCAGTGTAAAAAGCGCGCAGTCGTTTGCGGCGACGAGCACGTCCCGAACGTAACTCTCTCGAAATGGCAACAGCCGCGACGGCTCACAAAGAGCAAAGGTAAACGCCAAATTGATCAGATCAGAGCACCTCTATAGCGTTGATTAGGGCGCCATTTATAGCCGAAACAAAGCCAAGTAGCAGATTTTCAGTAGCCCAAATATAGCCACATAGCCAACTCGTCCAAGTTGACGCCAAATTTTTTTCTGTAGCCCAATTTGGCTATATATAGCCAAACCTGGCAACACTGCCGCATACTCCGCTGGGGGCGCCACGGTAGTTCCGCTGTATGAAAATGACGGGGCGGGGCACGCGCGCCTCATTCTCTCTCCTGTGCAGCGACGCGATGAGCGCTCGGGCCGCTGCCGCGAAACCATCTCCCGCTCAAGCTAACCATCTCCCCGCTGCTTCGCATCCACACATGGTTCCCTTTAGCGGGAGATGGAGTAATTTTTTTTTTGTTTTTTACAGAAGCGCGCTTGACCACATGAAGCCCCTTCTTGTGGGCAAGGCAGCTTTGATGAGTGCTTTTTAGAAGCGATCCTGCGGTCGACACCTTCAGTACCGGGTGGAGGTTCACATGTACCTACTCGTGCAAGCGAAATGGTACAGTTCCGAACGTCACGAAACGTTGCACCAGGTTGTTAATTTCCCTAAGTCACCTGATCAGCTCGGGATCATTGCGCAATCACAGCGCTAGCTTGTTCCGTGTCTACATTGACGAATACAAACCAATTACTTTCTTTTCAGCATAAAGTAACTCGCTTTTGACTATCCAAAAACAAGAGGGAGGCTCACAGGAAGATGGAGGCTTGAAGTTGTTAACAGTGGTAGAACAAGGAATGTCGCTGAAGTCAATGTTTTGACAAGAGGAGTTGTCTTCGTCAGTCGATCCCCTGACAAAGACAAGTCCTCTTGTCGAAACGTTAGCTTAAAGCGACATTGCTTGTTCTACCACTGTTAATAGACTTTAAGTAGATGTTCAATTACTTCAAGAGCAAGAAACATGTCATTTTATCTGGCTGTCTATATCGCACGACAGTCATACACTGCGAAGCAAGCTTCTTCAGGGATGTGAAAAAGTCTTCGATGGAGTGTGATCGTTGCAAGATTTAATTGTGAAACAATACTAGATTAGGTCTATCCGCGTTTGGATTTGACATATCATTCTTGGCAGCTGATTACCCTTTCCGTGAGGATACAAGTTCAAGGTCTTGAAATGAACTAATCTATACCTATCCACTTGAGACCAAATTTCCGACCAGTGCGTATGAGCTTGTTACAGGAGTGCTCCACTTTGATATTTACGGATGACCTTCCACAATTGCTATTTCCACAGCTGCTTTTTACATTTCAGTGCAGAACACGTGGAAACAAACGCCATCTATAGTGGCAGAACTAGACATTCATCAAGCTGCGGAATTTGTTGCCGAAAGTACACACCTAGCAACAAATGGGTATTTTTCTCTGACTCCAAACCAGCCCGCGAGACCGTAAGAGATTTTTTTTACAGTGTGACTGTTCCTTGCCATCTAATAAAATTACTTAAACATTAACGCTTGCCAACTTTGGTACTTGTGTGGTACAGTGTCAGTGGATTCCTAGCCATTGGTGTAGTGAAGTGAAGCGAAGTTAAGTTTATTTTCCCTTTCATACAAAGGAGGAAGCCGGGGCTAAAGGCTGAAATGCCTGACGAAGGCCTCGGCTCCCCTGTTCAGTCTAACATCAGAATACACAAACACATAACTGAAAATATAACAATATATATGCAAAGTCACCTGCACTTGCAAGTGTCACATGATGGAGTTATATAAGCATACAACAGTAGAAATGGTGTTGTACAAAACAAAAACCAGAATCAATAAGATATTTCTTTGTTTCCTTTTTAAAGATTTTGAATGAAACATGAAAATCAACATTTGTCGACATTTTAATAATAGCCACAGTTACTTGATAATTTAATTTTTGTTTGCCATAATTAGTACGCGTCTTGGGGACCCGGTGGATTTGTTTTCGAAAATAGTATGCGTTATTAGACAAAGTATTGTTTTGAGTGTGTAATTTGTTGGCTTTAATATGCTGCAGCAAACGAAAAAGGTAGAATTAGTTCGCTTTAAGCAAATCGTAACTGCGAAACAATAGCGAGGCGGAAAAATCTTTCGGTGTGCCATAGTAACCATGAATGCACCGCAAAGCTCTCTTTTGAAGTACTTGTAGTTTCTGATAGTTAGTGGTCGTAGTTGTTCCCCATATTAGAATACAATAGGTTAACTAGTAGGCAATGAAGTCGCAGATAAAGTGGCTGCTGACGGTACATCATTTAGACACATTGACACCTGTGGGCTTCTCTCGATCATATGTGAGGCGTAACTTCAAAGGTCTATCGCACACTAGATGATCGCACACTAGACGCACACTAGATGCGCTCTCCCCTCACAATATCCTCAGTGCCGTGCAATTTTCGATTTCGAACATAACCTCGCTACCAGACAGACGACTGTAGTAACCCACTAGAGGAAGTTGTCTAAAAAAGTAAATGAATAAAAATAAAACGGGAAGAGGCGCAATAGCTGACCCGCAAGTCTACGGTCATACAATTCCTCGTCCAGCTCAAGGAGCTCGTCAGCTGCAGCCATTATCTAAATGTTAGGAATAATGGCGTTGCGTAAACAACAATCGTAATGGACAAATAATGGACGCGCATCGATGACGAGCAAAACCACCAGATTACACTTCCACATGCCGCAGGTGTTTCATGCGCAGGGCATGCCATTATTACGTATTCCATGTAGCGGCTTCAACCTTCTTTATCAAGACGGCCGTCTGAGCATGGCGACCCCCTTGCTCTACACGTACTAATTAATGTTTTTTTCCCTGATGCTTTTTTTTATTTGTTTGTGTGTGTTGAGTGTAGACGTTGTTTTGCGTTGGAACAAACGAGCAATTCATGAATGAATTAATGAATTCTCAAAATACTTACTCGATTTTGATTGAACTGAAGCCTTGAAAGCTTGCACCCCTTAAATTAAAATGAGTTTATAAGGCTTCGGACTTTTCGTTTGCATCTTTCTTTTCCTCTCCTTTCAGTGCATGTGTCGCCAACCTTGAATACCTGTAATCTATGTAGCTGCCTGAATTTCCCTCTCCCATCCACATTCCTTTTTCTTTCTCCGGCAATTGCTGCGTAATGGTTATTCAGTCCGCGTTTCATGTACGCTAAGGAAAATAAGTGAGGGCCATTGCAATCGAAGCACTTGCATGTCTTCTCCTTGCCTTATGGTATTCCTAAGTGAATGCCACCACGTATGTTGCACATCAATGTTGCTCTTTTGGCGTGCACAGTACACAAGTTTGTCGCATTGCTCGCACATTTGGTTGCGTGGAAACTCAAGCATAGCGAATAGGTTACGCAGTTTTATCCCGTTCAGCAAGTTTGCAAATTTTATTGGCGTTATGCGTAAGAAATTTCATGTAAATATATACCACGGTTGAGAAGTGTAGCACGCCAAGCATTGTTTTAATAGGCACTTAATCGAAATGCAGTACAATACGCACGCATTTACGCCGTGATCTCTCCTGACGATCTCCAAATACCATTGTCTGGCTTCAGCCGTCAGCACTCTATACACACAAACTTCCTTATCTAATGGGTAAAATGAGCGCAAATTGAGCACATGACGAACAGACAGACAGTTCAATTTGCGATGCTCTTCAACATGACCATAAACTAACTTTCCCAACTTAGAGCCTTGTTTTTTATCTCCAAATACCACCTGATTCTCTGCCACCCTTAACTGTGATTCCCTTCGCTTGGCAACCACATTGTTACTCGAACACACTGCCCGTTACCTGCATGCGCTATGAATTACACGACTTTCCCAATGCGACTTCCTCTTAAAGGCGAGAATATCGGCTGCGCGGATATAATTTATTTGACAGCGCGGACGAGTTGGCACGAATTCGTTGCTACGAATTGCGCTACCAGCGGGAAAAAAAAGAATTAGAGCAGGGACCTCCAACATAGTTGGCTTGGAAACGATAAACGCATACTTAAAGAAAAACCAAAGTATCACGGAACTACTACCGCTAAATGATGCTCGAAAAGGTTGGACATAAATAAAAACCCACAAAAAACGCAAGAGCTAAAGTTACAACCTTCTTTCGTATTTGGAACGATGATACATGCATTCTCTGCGCGAAAGTATTATTAAAATTTAGATAACTCCATTCCTCACCCCTCCTGCTTATCGTAAAAGCACCGATGATGTATGTATACGCCTCACGAGCGCTTTATCTTTTCACAACGCAGCAGTTTCGTCAATATCTGGCTCGCAGCCGCCATCGACAGTGCGCTAGTAGCGTAGCCGTGAGGTGTCGGAAACTGAGCGCTCGTGATCCTTTGTCAAAAGAGATAGAATTCGTAAACCGTAACATCTTCAAGGCTTTCCAGATTAGCAGAGAAGAAACGAGTCATGGCGTCATCCGCCCTTTAATAACACTTTCGGGCAGATAATGCATGTTTATGTGCCCCAAATGGAAATAGAAGGGCGAGTGCCATATTGTTATCTAGTTTCTTTTTCTTTTAAAAAAATTGTTTAGTGGTAATGGATTGATAGAACTCTGGCCGCTCTTAAATGATCAGTGCGTCTCATTTGTCACGTAACACATGGTATAAAGCGCATTATTTCCTCCACATTAGGCTGTGCATATTCGTGTAGCGAGCAGGCGACCATGTCTGACACCATCTTATCTGATCATAGTCTTATGTATACCATGAATAATAGAACTCAAGAAACGCGCACTTCAAAAACCAGGATTTCATTGATTTCACAGTTTATCCGAAGTTGAACTTGCGAATTCTGTATTTTTTATGCATTGGCATGGCTAAAAAGTGGGCGTTCGAGCCGGATATTGCCTGTGGAAACGTCCGTGTCCTTCAGATAGCGGTAGGACAAACTTGCGCAAATGCCTTATTTAATCCATGCAGCTCAACTTGATTAAGCGCTAATTTATTCACATGCCGCTATAGTGCGTGCTATAGTTGATGTAGAAAAGATAAAAGAAAAAGAAACGAGGCATCCAGGGAGGAACGCAAGACCTTAGAATTAATTGGCTAAGAGACAATTAGTTAGCAAAATGCTTTCTTTAGAGGACACAGTCCATTATTAAGCGAAATAGTTGTGTTAAGCTTTACACCAAAGTCGAAAATTAAATGATACAGTGATTAGCGTGCCTTCACTTATGTGCCACTTGGATTGTGTGCAATTATTTGTTTGAGAGAGGGCAGATGCAATCAAGGCAATATTCAACAGTGCACTTGAAAGCGACGAGAAGTGGTACTTTATTAAAGACAATTTAGTAATGTAAAATACCTGGGTGGTTCGAGCAGCGGGCATTGGATGGGGTGCAGAAGAAAAACGCTCGTTTAACGAGCATTCGGTGCACGTATAAAAAAAAAGAAGGAAAGAAAAAACCTCAGGCAGTCGGATCCAATACTGAGCTCTCCGGTATATGCGGTGCCTCCTATAGCCTAAGCATAGCTGTGCACCTCCCAGACTAATAACTGTACGATTAGTAGTGTTCTGTGACAATATAGGCTGCTGTGTTATTGTGCAGCGTACAAACATGAATTTAAATGTTTTGCTGTAGCAACATGAGATTGGAGGGTGGGGGGGTCTACGTAACCGTTATGTGCACAAAAGACAGCGGCTAACCAAAAGCTGCTTGACGCGAATAGGAGGGAAAGGTGATTAAGCGGGTCTCAAATTCAAGCATCCCGCTTTCATGGCCCTTCAGTGAACAATTTTCTATAAGTGGGTCGGCAGTTTGGCTTTACGGTGCATATGAATGACGACCGTGATATTAAGTATATGATTCATAGTTTAAGGCTCGAAATTGCAAACCCATGTGGTTTGTCGTATGCGTCGTGTACCTTGGTCTTGTTGCGAGTGTGGTGACTCGTGGCAAAATCATCACACCTTCTCACAAGCGGTCCTCGATACGAGTTGCACAGGAGCATTGCGAGAATATTAATAAGGCGATTTGATCTCAGCTCTTCTAATACAGTAAAACCTTTTAGACCGTGCAATAGGTGCATCAGTGCAACGAACTGCACGCTCTGAAAGTTTTTACAGGGAGCCTAAGCGATAGCCCCGTAGTGTCGAAGTATACTGATATACATCGTGCCTTGATCTTTTTTTAATCGTGTATTTCTTTATATTCTAGATTTATTTGTACTTGTAGATTGCAGGATGTTAGTCTTTATGCATCGTTATACAGGGTGTTTCAGCGAACGCTTTCAAAAATTCTTAAAGGTTGCCTGTGGCAGATAGCACAGTTCTACTTCATGAGCTGGTCTACTCGAAGAGGCGGACATTACTTGCAGAAGAAATTGAAATGCATAATCGAATAATTAACAAAAATAATTAAGTTAACAAAATACCTTGTACTTATACTAGGGACCTGTCTTAATGGGCACAAAAACAAACAAACAAAGGATTTAGCCGACGCGATGACCACTATTAGTTCTTACAGCACGGCGGACACAACATGGTCGAGTAGCCGTCGCAGTCGGTTCACTAATTAACTTAAATTGATTAATTAGCTTTTAATTGTACTGGTTTTAACGTCATCGTTGTAATGACAGTACTGATGGAGGACGCCGCCGGAGGCAAGATCAATTTACGCGGTTTTAAAACATCTATCCCTTGTGAAGATGTACGCCGACGAAAATTACCGCTTCGTGTGCCTATCCGCATGCTAATGTGCCTATAATGTTTTGTCATTGCTGGATGGCATGGGGATATGCAGCAGGGGTGCTATAGCGTAAAGCTATACCAGTCTGTTTCTTTTCCATTTCTGCCTTTAGCCTTCCACGAGTGGTCAAACATTTCGGGCCACGCCCACTTCTCCTGTCTGTGGCGACGTCGGGAAACTGCGAAAACTCCCCATCTTATATAACGTATACACACTGATTATGCATAATTAGGCCTAATGAAAGAACAACCAAAAAAAAAGCGGCGGAACCCATTTCACAATGACTGTCGACGGTTATAGCAACACGACGTACTGCCACCGTCGAAACGGCTTATGTATGAGGCGTGTACTGTAGCAGGATTCGTCTTTCGCGCTTCCTTAAGAACACTCGGCGTCATGAGGCGCCGCTTCCGCGAAGCCTGCACGTGACCTCTAAAATGTATGGCAACCACTTAGTGGCTATGGTGTTGGGCTGCTAAGCACGAGGTCGCGGGATCAAATCCCCGCCACGGCAGTCGCATTTCGATGGTGGTGACACGCGAAAGCACTCGTGTACTTAGATTTAGGTACACGTTAAAGGACCCCAGACGGTCCAAATTATTCCGGAGTCCCCAACTACGGCGTGCCTCATAATCAGATCGTGGTTTTGGCACGATCCCGTAATATTGAAATGCATCGCGTGCCGGTGCGTGCGAACGCTGAGAGCCGCAACCGGGCTCCTTTCTCGCACTTCTTTCTGAACCCGCTGCGTCGTCTAGTGGCACTGCCGAGAAGTCCACGCGTGGCCTCCGAGACGAGAAGCGCGGCGCACCGGTGCCTGCAAACGCTGACAATTGTTCCCTTGCTTGTCGTACAAACAGTGGCACATACTCGGTGACCCAAGTTGGTGAGAGGTTCATTGAAGAGCGGCATATATCCATGGCGCAGCTCGCGAAAGCGTTGGTGTGATAAGAGTTCATTGGAAAGCGGCACGTACCCAGTGCTTTTGTGGCGCAGCCTGGTTGCTGTCCTTGAGGAACCCTTGTCACGTGGGCTTGTTTCCACTCAGCACTCGAGAAATTTAAGGGATATTTTTCGTCATCGTAGAGCGGCACATTCCCAGTGGCACGCACCTAGCTACCCAAGTTGACGTGAAATGCGTTCTTTGAAGAAGAGAGGCACACACCTAGTGGCAGATGCGCAGTCACCCAAGTTGGCGCCAAAGAGGCTCATTGGAAACCAGCTCACACCATGTGGCACGAACCCTGTGCTCCAGGTCGCCCTCAAACAGTTTCTTCGAACCGCGGCGCCTACCCAGTAGCACATCTACAGTCACCTATGCCGGCGTGAAATAGGTTCTTTGAAAAGCGGCACGTGTGTACATAATGGCGTACACTCAGTGACCCAAGTTGGTGCGATGGTTGGTTTCGAACCCTGTGTTACCTCAGCGCAGCTGCCCGATGCGCTAACCATTAGACCACTGACTACCCCGTGACGTAAAACTAAATAAATCAATAAAAAAACCGTTAATGGCCTGGCTTGCGAGCTTCGCAAATGGTAGTGAGCCTCTTGAAGTAGAGAAGTATATTTATCAAAGCCAAGTAATCATACGGTACCCCAATCACGAGAAAGAAACCTGCAGAACAACAAAAGATATGTCCGAGTGGATTCGGCAGGTATACTTCGTAGCGATGAACGTGAGCTTACCGATAGTCTTGAAAAGTATATAATCACTACATTCTACCCGCCATGGTGGCTTAGCAGCTGTGATGTTGCGCAAAATGCGGCAGCCACGGCGGTCTTATTTCGACGGGGGCGAAATGCAAAAACGCCAGTGTAGCATGGTTGGGGAACGGTAAAGATCCCCAGTTGGTCAAAATTAATCCGAAGTCCCCCCACTACTGGCGTGCCTGATATTCAAATCGTGGTTTTGGGGTGAATTATTGGTGAGAAAAAAAAAAGAAAAGGACAAAAGAAAAAGGTTGGACAGAGAAAGTCACCAGACGAAGGTCAACCAGATGAGCGTTTGGTTTGCTACCCTACAATGGGGGAAAGGAAGGTGAACACAGTGGGTGCCGAGTTAAAGGAAACGCAGGCAAGCAAGGCAGATCATTAGCTGGTGCGACGAGATCAGGAAATATAAGTCTCGGCTATAACGCAAGACAGGAGTAATTGGGGATCTTTGGGAGAGTCCTTCGTCCTGCTGTAGATAGCATAAAAATAGGCTAAATATTATGACGATGACGATTGTCGTGGTGTATTGACACTGAAGAAGCAGAAACATTAAATAATGAAGGAGTAAAAAAAAACTTTTAATGGGCGAACTTATTGTGTCCAGAAAACAACGTCTTAACGCTTCACTCCCATCGGTAGCTGCGAGCAAACTCGGCGGTCGTCGAATCTATCTCGCGGCTCAAGTCGACCCGGCAATTTTGTGCACGCGTCACCGTACATTCCAGAGAAATTGCTGAAGATTGTGTAGATCAAAGAATGGGCAACACGTCACGAGTGCAATACGATTAGGCACGATTGTATCAATGTAGATTTGGCGACAACGTTCACGAAGTTCCGGTTACCACAAAGCGCGTCTCGAGCGAGAACGATAACAGCGGCAATCCGGTGAATGAGGTCACCGGCTGAAAATAATATGCCTCGCACTATGATGAAATGTAGCAATGGATGCCTCTGGACACGACAGCGACAATGGTGCGAGGCAAGCTGTTCATATATATATATATATATATATATATATATATATATACTAAACAGTTTTGAGCCAACTGAGGAGAAAGCAAACATTGATAAAATGTCATAAGGCGCATGAGTTAGAAGCAACACATTAAGACATGGACAATAGAAGGATATAGAGAGAGAAAGCGAGGAAAGGAAAAGTCGGAATGTCAACCAGACAAGCGTTGTGTTTGCTACCGTGAACTGGGGGTAACAGAAAGGGGAAATAGAAAGAGGAAAAGAGGAAGAGAGAGTGAGCACTCCGCGCACAGAATGTAGAACGCACAGAAGGATTAGTCATTGAGACTAGTGCACTACACAAATATAATCCTGCGCCACCGACAGGTGCGCAGGATTATATTTCTGGCAGCGTTGATCGTCAAGGGTGTTCGAAGTGTCTGTGTGCCTTCGTGAGTATACCGGGCAACCTTGTCGGCGAAGTCGTTACCGACAATGTCATAGTGACCTAGGAGCCAGGGTACAACAGTTGTTCTAAGGTTCTTTCACAGGAGTCACATTTGGTGTGTATTAGTAATTATAATGCGGTAAGAAAAGGCGTTCGTATATGCCACTCCCAGCCGTAGGCGGTAGAGCAATGTCGCGTCGTGGCGGGAGGTGTTATTTGGCACTTACCGCTCTAACAAAGGGTCTTGGGTACACAAGCAGCTCTTATAGACGCTCTAAAACTCCAGAAAGCTTGGGTCGTTGTGCGAGAAAGCAAAAGAAGTTCTCTAGCAGCGTTGATCGTCAAGAGAATTCGAAGTGTCTGGGTGCCTTCGTGGGTATACCGGGCAACCTTGTCGGCGAAGTCGTTACCGACAATGTCATAGTGACCTAGGAGCCAGTGAAAGATAATATGCCGCTTTTCAAAATAAGGCAAATCAGTTCTGTGGAAGCCTGCAAGATGGAGGAAAGTTTACGTAGGGAAAAAATTACAACCACCCATCTGTAGCACGAAGCTACAAAGGAAACTCATACGGGATTACCAGAAAGAAAGCCTTCGCAGTTCAAGAAAAATTCGTCCTTGTCTGCGATTAGAACCCGGGACCAACGACTTTCTGGGCCGATTGCTCTGCTATGTGAGCTAACCAGGATGTTTCCCCTTCGTTTTACCAGAGCAAGTTGGTTAATTTGTTTTATTTCGGATACCATCAGCTCCTATATGTATTGCGACGTAAAACAGATTTGACGCTTTGAAGAGCAGGTTTTTTTGGGTTACAAATCGCGAACCATTACTGTGCAGGTTACTCAGGGACAGTTCACAGCGGTACGAAGGGCAGAAGGAACTATCAAAGTTCCAAAGCAACACACTGGCCATTAAGGACGCCATGTGAGGGGCGCCGGATTAATTTCGACCACCTGGGGTTCTTTAATGTGTATCCCAAATCTAAGTACATGAGCGTTTGTTTGCATTTAACCACCATCGAAATGCAGCCCGGAATCAAACACGCGACCTCGTGTTCAGCAGCAGAATGCCATAGCCACTGAATCACCGCAATGGGTACAATAATTAACTGAACGACACAAGCGTTTGTGCTGTTGAGTTCTTTCTTAAGTGCGTGTCTTAATTTCTTAAATCCAGCCGTAATTTGTAGGTCGTATCAAGAAACTATCATCATCAGCAATGAAGAAATAAATAAAAGAAAATAAACTTTTTTGCCGAGGCGGGATTCGAACCCGCGCACCCCCGCTCCCAAGGTGAGCGTCGTAACCACTATGCTATACAGCCTTTTTTTTCTTACACGGTATTTATTGCATCATGTATATGCGAGAGAAATACTATATGCGAAAAACATGCAAGCACCAGCCAACACATCTCATATTCATGGCCTAGAAAGGACCTAAAATCTCGTTAAACACACCCTGCACGCACAAAACTACAAGTAGCTTTGATCGTAAACAGGTGGCAAGTAACTTTGATCCTAAAAAGGTGGCAACGACAAGCAACGTAACAAGAGATGGTACCAGTCCGGTTGAAACTCTGTCAAGTCATACATGTCCTTCAAGAGACCAATCATTTGAGCGTAGTGAAATTTCGACGAAACAACAGGTTTAGCGTTTCTGTCTAACATGCGCGTCTTCCATAGGCTGTGTATAGTCCAATTAAGAAAAACATATCAAAAGGCACGTCTTCCCCGTGGGGTGCAATCAAGCATCTGATGGTATGGTGATTCAAAATGAAGTCTTTCTTGAGAGTTATTTCGAGCACATCCCAAAACAATATTGCGTCTTTACAACTTATGAAGCAATGCTCTATAGTATCAGGTACATCACAAAGGCGACAATTCACAGTGGATACAAAAATTCCTTTTTGTGCAATCAAGTTTTACAGGTAATGTTTCACTGTGTAATTTAAAGAAAAACGTTTTTGTACATGGGGATAAAGGCATCTTGCGGACTCGTTTAAGTACGTCATTGCCTGGCAAACTGGAGAATGTAGAACGGTAAAGGGGAGGTGGGAAAATCATTGATATCAATTATCTTTGTACAGTTGTTTTCTGGACACTGTGTAGAGATACTCAGTAGAAAGTCGAACCAAGAGGAACTGCACAGCGAAATATACTTCATACATAAAACCCCACAAGCAAGGTCTTTCAGAATATTTGGATGAAACTACCAGATTGGGTAATGCATCGACTAAGTTCACTTGTATGAATGATCGTAGTATTGGGTGTGAAGTATCTCGAAAAAAGAAGAAACGCCAAACAATCTGTCGCACATATAGATGCACTAGGCCAAGTACGCCAGCACATACGGGTCTAAAGATGTTATCTCGTCTCATAGGTTCAAAGGTAGAGGACCACACAAAAGTAGCAAATATTCTATGAAATCGTTGAATATAAGTCTGGTACAATGAAGTATCTGCAGTACATAAAATATTTTTGTAGCCAGGAACAAGTTACAAGCCGCCGCCCTACCAAATATAGAAAGGCGGTGTGGCGTAAAGGTATCCGCATGGCGTTGAAGTGCCGGTACACGTTCCCGCCAGAAATGTGCACTAAGCTTATATGCATCAAAAGGTACACCAAGGTATTTAGGTGGCACGGTTGTCCATTCTATACCAGCATATTGAGTCGGCGTACATTCCCATAAACCAAACCAAAGACCTGAGCTTTTTGACCAATTTATCTGGGCACTAGAAGCCATACCAAATTTTTCCGTCAATGATAGCACCTTGTGAATGCTCGGTTTATCTGAGCAGAAAAAGGCAAGATCATCTGCGTAAGCCAATACTTTGAGTTCATTGCCCAAAATGTTAAAGCCATGAATGTCACTGCATTTTAGAATGCTTATACACAATGGCTCTAAATAAAGGGCAAATAAAAGTGGTGATAACGGACAACCCTGTTTTATAGAGGAAAGAATAGACACCGGCTCGGACAGATTTCCATTAACAATTATATTGGTAGAACAGTTAGTGTAGCACATGCGAACACCGTTGTAAACAACGGAGCCAACATTGGCGTGTTCTAAAATTTTGAAAAGGAACGTGTGGTTCTCTCGGTCAAATGCTTTTGCTAAGTCGATCTGAAGCAATGCAAAGTGATCACAGTGGGACGAACAGTACTGAAGAGCTGTTCGGACTAGATGCAAGTTTGTTTGTATGGAACGGCCTTTTAATCCGCAAGTCTGGTGAGGTCCAATAAGTAATGCCATTGCATACTGGAGTCTATTAGATAAGACTTTTGCATAAATTTTGTAGTCTACATTCGTCAGTGTAATGGGTCTATAGGATTCTACAAACCGCAATTTTTCTTTATCAATACTTTTATGGATTAAGATAATATGACTTATAGTAAATGACTGTAGTAGGCAATCTTCATCAAAACTAGCAGTAAATATGTTAAGTAAAACAGGGCTTAATATAAATTTAAAGGCTTTATAAAATTCTCCAGAGATTCCATCAGGACCTGGTGTTTTGGAAAGCGGTAACTGATCAATGGCAAGTTCTAGTTCTTGTTGGGTAAATGCCCCACTAATAACAGAACCATCGTCCTCTGAGAGAGGGTTAACTAGGGAGACGAAATGTGTCAGAACATCAGGATTTCGCGTGTGAGCTGAGCTGAACAGCGACGTATCTTTGAAATTCTTTGAACAACAATCTCTTTGAAATTCTTTGATAATATCTTCCGTTTTTGTCACAAGCACGCCATTAGAATATATGTCTGAGATATGCTTTGAATTTGCATGCCGACGCTCATCAAGTAACGCCTGGCGCGTTGGTTTTTCTCAATGCAAGGCACGGGTTGTATGAGCGCGAATGCGAGCACCTCTATAGCGTTCAGCATCGTATTTTTGAAGATGGCTTTTAACAAGGGTGATTTCATTTATATAAGTGCCAGGCGATTCTGATTCCAGCTCATGAAGGTTATAAAGGCTTTTCCGCAACATTTTTTCTTCGCACTTTTGGCATACGACCTGATCGAGCTAATTTCGACTGCTATGTCTCGAATTTCCAGTTTAAACATTTCCCAGGCTGCAAATGAGTGTAAATTCTTAGAAAAGCAAGATGCTGGCAATGAACGTACTCGAGATATGAATTCTTTATCGCTAATTAGGCTTACATTAAGCTTCCATAGTTTCCACTTCGGTTTGAAATTAGTGCGACCATTATCACCAAACCGGGCAATCACCATGCAGTGATCAGAGAATGAAATAGGCTGCACTTCACATGAAATCCAGCAATTTAGGAATGCTGAAGAAACATATATGCGATCCAGACGAGCATGGGAATGGCCTTGGAAATGTGTGTAGGAGTACGAACTCCCAGCACAAGACCAAGTATCAATGAGGCCAGCGTTATCAGTGATGCATGTTAGCACTTCAGCACTCCTATCCCGCCTGATGACTGACTGAGCACGATAAGATGGATTGCATACACAATTGAAGTCTCCCATGAGAACGACAGAACGATCGCAATCTAGCACGTTAGCCATAGCTTCAAAAAACTTAACTCGATTAGCTTCATCACTGAAAGCATAAACATTAAGTAAACGCCACAGTACACCATGCAACTGAAAATCGCAACTTATGAAGCGGCCTTGGCTGTCGACGTTATAAATGAAATCAGAAAAAGGAAGATTTCTCTTTAGAAACAAAAATCAACCCGCGGAAAGGCCAACAGAGTGTGATACGCAAACAAAGTAATCTGTGAGGAAAGGCTGCAGGGCATTGCTGGTAATCTCATCGCTCTCCAACTTTGTCTCCTGAAAGGCGACAAAGTCAATGCGGCCATGAGATAGTAATCGGCGCAGCTGTACCTGTTTCTGTCGAGCTCTCAGCCCCCGTACATTCAAAGTTGCAAAAGCTCAGTTGCTGTGACAGCGCCATGGTTACTGACAATTGTTTTAGGTATGTTGCATCGAGTTTGGTGACGCCTCTCGAGAGGTGACACCTGGGCTTCTGGACCTTGATCGTCGAGATCCTCCCATCTTCTTAGATGCTTTACGACGAGGTCCTTTCAAGGAAGAATCGCTGCCTTCCGTCTTCTCCCCTGACCTTGTCTCGCACATCGCACGACGCTTTGCCACTGCACCAGAACCAGGCACACCTGCAGTAGGATGCTCGCTAGGCTGTGGCCCAGCGTTCTGCAGATCAAGCGCAGGCACGGCAGAGGCACTCACATCACCACTTTCTTGCGGAGCGGGTGATGACACGTGAGAGGAAAGCACATCAGAACTTTTTTTTTGTGGTGCGAGCGACGACACGATCGAGGCATCCACTACATCTTGCTGAGGACGGTGGGAGGACACTGTCTGCAGAGCTTGAGACACGTCCTCTTGCGGTGCTGCATGATCTTGAAGCGCGGTTAATGCAACTCCCCTTACTTCCTGCTTAGGCAACGCTGACGTGCCTTGAGCCACATGTGATGTCGTTGATCCGATTGCTGCTTCTGTTGATAAACCTCCTGTTGCGTCGAGGACTGCCGTCGCATCCATGAGATGTTCTTGGACCACCTCAACAGGGGAACGCGTGCCATGCCGGAGCTTATCAGCATACGTCAAAGCGCATTCATCAGCTGAGTGCCCAAATCGGCGACAACTATCACAACGAGGCGTACGACATTTACGGCGTATGTGTCCCACTTTATTACAGCGAAGACACAGTGGTGGCCTTCCGGGAATTAAAACAAGGCATTGTGTGCCACATACTGTCAAAAGATGTGACACCTCGCTGACAGAGACACGATCATTCAATGACAGCACGACGTCCCGGTTCAAGGTCCGCATGTCTTCCATGTCTGCGACTCTCCAATTTTCAAGCTTGATTGGCGTAAGTTTTCCATAGAATTGAAGCGCTTCCTTTATATAGCCATCTTATAAATTCTCAGGAAGCCACAGGAGCTTCATTTTCACGGCTTTTGGCTCGGGGTCTATCCCCATGCAGCGCCGGTTTTTAACTAGGAGCTCCCCATAGTTCACAAGTGTTGTTTTTGCCACACTGGTTTTGCACGTCACCATCCAAACATGCGACATCTGAAACTTTCTGATAGAGCTGATCTCTTTAAGGTCAATGGCGTTACGCAGAGTATCCCTGAAATCTTGGGCACGGTATGGACGTCCAGCAAGGTCGGCATGAAGACGGAATTCGCAACAAGCTTACCCGTAGGTAGACGGGGAAGAACGGTCCGGTAACTATTACTACTGGCTGACGCCTGAGTAGTACCTCGGCCCAAGGCCGATTGATCCTTTCCGGTGGAGAGCATCAGAAAACACAGCCGTTCAAAACGGCGTCTTCTTGTTCACCGGCTATACAGCCACGGCGTCTTCTTCTTCACCGGCTATATGCTATACAGCCACGCTTGTAGAGCACGCATTTATGCGAACCATATAATTGCGTTCGAGCGTCGTCGTCTTCGTCCACATGTAGCTGGCGCGTTCGCACGCGCTCATGCCAATGCTCTGCGAGGTGAAGAAGAGGTTTGCTCGGGAGATAGATAAAGAAAATGAGAGCGAGAGAGAGAGAGAGACGAATTCACGGAGCGATTCTGCTGGAACGCGTTGTCGGCATTGCAACGGGGTGGAGCACGGTGTCGGCATTGGAACGCGGTGTCGGTGTTGCAAGCTGCGCTATGCAACGCGCAGTGACGGCTGTAGGACCGAGAGAGAGAGAGAGAGACGCATTCACGGAGCGGGTCTGCTGGAATGCGTTGTCGGCATTGGAACTGAGGCGCAGCCAAGGCCGAACCTAGCTACTACCAAGTTCAACCTAGCTGCACGAGTATAGGCCTAGCTATAACGAAGTTTAAACCTCGACATAGCCATAGCCAAATTCTACCTAGCTACAAGCAAGAGACGCAATCAATCGGCCAGCTTCACTGTGTCTTGAGCTGTGCGCGGCCTAGTGCAAGCTTTCGCCTTAGTTTTAACACCTTGGATTCGTAACAATTCGTAACTATCGATTCGAAAAATTGGGCAAATTCACGTTTGGGGGGAAACGAAAAGCAGCAAGAGGAAGAAAGCGAGGCGACAAACAGAGTGCCGTCTCGCTTTCGTCGTCTTCGTGTCTAGCGCTGCCCCCCCCCCCCCCCCCATTCGTCAATCTTTGTCAACTTGCCCAATTCCCTGCTCTTCTAAACTAGGCAGGTTTAGTCCTTAAACGCGTGTCCTGTGCAAACTTTGGTCACTTTGTTTCTATTCCTCAGTCGAAACATTCATGAGCCATTCCACTCTGTGAATGTGGATGCGCAGTAAAGCTGTTTAGCGCACGACACAGAGGTGACACAGAATTTTGAACAAACGTACGAACACGTTTATTGTCCTGCTCGGTGGTCATCGTGACGATAAGTACGCACACACATTCGCGTTTCACCTCTATTATTAAATCTGTCTGTCACGTAAGACAAACATACCCCTAAACGCGGCCTCCTCATTACGACCACAGAAGAGAAGCGAAATTCTACGCTGGAATGATGAGCGGCAACGGAGCCAGCTGTGGAAGAAAACGATGACGACGAACGCGTGAGCAGTCAGCACGAGCGCGTTCTTGCGGTTGCACCGAGGGGCGCCAACCCTTTCCCATTGGTCGCCCTATCAGGCGCACACTACGTCACACATTCACAGAGACACATCGTTTTAGACGCAGGTGGCTGTTAAACCGAGCTCCAACGTGAGTGGTGATATGAGTTTACTTTTGTTGTTGGCTCTTTCACTCTCACGTTTTAGGGGAGAGGTTTAGGGGAGAGGCCATAAAATCCCGGATCCTAGCCATAGACAGCTTCGCTGTAAAAACATGAATGGAAAGCCGAACGAGAATCCGTGTCGTTAGTCCATCGTGACATCGACCCAGTAGGTAAAAAAAATGGGCTTTAATTGTAAAACGTATACAAAGCAGAAATGCTGTGATAATGGTTAGAATGCGTTTCTCGAGGTACGGGTGTCCTTTTGCAGAACTTACGAGAACCATCGCTTCCCGTACACTAAGTTTTGAAAGTGGAGCTCTGCCGAAATGCAGCGCCGGCCCCAGACTCGGTGCACATATGTACAGGGTGCGTGTTGCGAGACAAACATTGCAGGTTCTTTCGGTAGCTAAGCACACAAGTGCAGCGGCTCCAATTTTTTTCTTTGTAGTATTTTGCGCTGTCACTATAGCCTAACAGTTAGTAGTCGAGCTACATGACAAAACATGCACACTATATTTATCTTTTTCTCTTGAATGAATGATTGGATTAATTAATTAAGGCGTGTTGTTTAGTGGCGCAAGGGCCATGGAGGTATGACCAAAGAGTTCCATGCCAGTGTTGGGGAGTTCGTAGTGGAGTGTTGAATTCTGAGAAGAGCATGAGACTTAGCTGTCTCATGCTCTTATAGTTGCTGCAAAATGCGTAAGATCTACATGTGATAAGATTATGTGTTCTATGACCGTTAAAATTGTACTGCAAAGGAATGCTACGATATACAAAATATGTCAGATGCAAACATTGGCGAGAAGCACTAGTGCCTACACAGAGCCCTTGAAACACAAGGGCCTGGAGGCATGCGTTATACAAAACTACTATAGCAACTACTATCGCTACGAATATATTGGGCTAATAAAATGTAGGACAACATCGTTCAAGAAACCGAGGACTGCTTTGGTGTTAAAAAGCGGTTCTTCACCAAGTAACATAATGGGATGGAGAGGGACATGATAGCGGTATGCTAGAGGGAAATGTTTCTGTTTCGGCTTCCCGACACTCCAGGAGGATGTGGAGGATGGTCAGCCTCTCACCACATCTACCACAGGTTGGTGGTTCATCACCAGTCAGCAAAAAACGGTGGGTGCCATATGTGTGTCCTATTCTGAGCCGACTGAATAGGACATCAGTTCGTCGTGTTTCGTTGCGGAGGGCAAGAAACCATACAGAGGCTTAATCAAGTGAAGCTTATTATTGGTTTCAGCGTACCACAAGCGTTAACTGCCTGTGGCTTCGCAGTTTCTTTCACAAAAAAGGTTTCAGATCCGTGGAAGGGATAGCAGCGGCAGGATTAATAGCTTGCGCTGTAGTTGATGTGGCCAACTGGTCTGCTAGCACATTGCCCTCGATTCCTCTATGGCTAGGGACCCAGCATATAATCACATGCTGGTTAGATATATACGCTTCACACCGAACGGAATAGAGCTCAATAAGTACAGTATTTTTGTTTTTACCGAGTGACATCAATGCTTTTACGAGGCTTAGGGAGTCTGTAAATACAATTGCTTTTTGAAGTTTTGATTTCCTTATATGCTTCACAGCCAACAATAGTACATGGGCCTCAGCCGTAAAAATACTTGTTTCCGGGTGCAGTACACCAGATTCTGATAAGGATGGACCGACGGCTGCATAAGACACCCTGGCATGTGATTTAGAATCGTCTGTGTAAAACTAAGTGCACGAGTACTTGGACTGGAGTTATAGGAAATGCATTTTAATATGTGCCTCTGGCGCGCGTTTAGTAACCTCTAAAAACGATGCGATGCACTCTATGATCTGCCACTGCCACGGCGGTAACAGTTTCGCTGGAGCCATAGGACGATGTTCAAACACTGGAACACCCATTTCCTCACTAAGGTTCCTTACACGTAAAGAGAACGATTTTCTCGCTGCAGGTCGGTTATGGAAGAGTGCAGCAGTGGTCATATCGTTTATGGTGAAATAAGAAGGATGTTCAATGTTCGCTTGTTCTCTCAGAAAATATGTAAAACTGCTGTAAGACCGCTGCCAATGAAGTGACCATTCATTCGCCTCTTCGTGAAGGCTCTGGATCTGATTTGTCCTGAAAACACCGGTCGCAAGACGGATACCCAGATGGTGAACGAGGTCTCGGATTTTTAATGCGCTTGACGTTGCGGAATGATAAATTATAGCTCCATAATCAAGGCGCGAGCGGACAAGACTGTTATATAAGTTCAGAAAACACTTACGGTTTTTTGTTTTAAGGCATTTCGTCTTCAGACATTTAATGTGGGAAATAAACGTGAGCTTAGAGTCTGAAATGATTACAAGGAATTTATGTTTGCTGCTCACAGAGAGTTGGTCTCCCTTGATTGCTATACTTGGCAGCGGTGTTACACGTGTACTCTCTGGTTGGAGACAAGTACGCAAGTACGTTTTTGGCTGTTTATTTTGAAGGCATTCTCATCAGCCCGTTTAGCCAACTTGTTTATTCCTAGATTCACTTGTCATTCACACATGGCAAAATTGCAGGATTTGAAACTGATCTGCACATCATCGACATATGCGGAATAAAACATTGCGCGTGGAATGACTCTATGCAGTGAATTCATTTTTACAATAAAGAGTGTGCAACTAAGGACGCCCTCTTGTGGAACACCAGCGTCTTGGTGAATGGTCTAGATAAAGCGTTGCCCACTTTTACTCGAAAAGTGCGGTTAGACCGATAACTTTCAATTATGTTTAGCGTGTTCCCACGGACACCCATCACGGAAAACTCTCGGAGATTCCCGTAGCTCCATGTCGTGTCGTACGCTTTCTCTAGGTCTAGAAATACTAAAAATAAGAACTGGTTTTTTTTAAACGCATCTCTGATGTTTGTGTCGATGCGAACAAGGTGGTCTGTTGTCGGCCTTCCCTCTCTGAAACCACTTTGCGGGGACTACTATGCTGTTACTTTCTAAGAACAAAATTAAGCACCGATTCATTAGTTTTTCAATTGCTTTGCACAGACACCTTGTTAGCGCTATTGGCCTGTACATAGGCGCCGACTACGGGGGGGGGGGGGGCACTCCGGGGCTCAAGCACCCTCCTGAGTTTTCCTGGAGAGGCAGAGCCCGCGTTCGCACCGAACGCGTGCGGCGTTGGTGGCTGTTGCCAGGGCCTCTGGGGCGGCTCGGAGGTTTTCGACGAGATCAGAACAGGAAACTCGTCGAGCAGCGTCGGAAGTCTTTACCATCGCAACGTTTTTATATAAATACGCATTTGGTGCCGCAGCTAAACGTCGCCTCTCCTCCCTCTCGTCCCCCCCACGGCCTCTCGCGCGACGGAAGAAGTTGCGTTTGCTCTCTATATACGGTGGTTGTAAAGGAAGAAAGAGACGCTTAATTCTGCAGCCCTTCAGGGAGCACGGCGCAGAACGCGCGTTTGCTCTTCGCCGTGCGTTCGCTCCCCGTGAAAGCGCGCGTCCCTCGCGCCCTTTCACTCGCACATACAGCGTCCGGCCCGCGGCGACGATTTCATCGCCGTTGACGTCATACGGAACCTCACGGCGACGGCAACGAGTGTCCATATAATTGCTCTAATCCTCTATGAGTGTGCATATAATTGCTATCGCAATAAAAAAAAGACATCCAACCGAGAAGCAATCGCGTTCCGTGCGCTGATTCTCACCGGGCTCAACAGCGAATTGTCGCGCGCCGCGTACTTTCGCGCATCGCTACTGGATGTCGAGCGGAGGCGATCGCGGAGGTTTACGGCGGATTTCATACGCGTAGTTGAAAAAATGAGCTCAAATGGCCCGGTCCCATGAAAGGCCCGTAAAAATCGCAACAGAAAAGTGCGGCCCTTACACGAGTCTGTACGTTAGTTATAGTGTCCATATAAATTGTAGTAAATATTCACCTAAAATTAAGATAGCAAGCCTAGTGTTATGCACGGCCCTTGTAAACCTGTAACTACCTCACTGGATGACCTCGAGCACTCGCTTTCACAACACAAGCATTATGAAGAACGCCAGCAGCGGAGGCGAACGGTTCGTACAGCCGCGCGATACCCCGCAAGTCCGAAAATTAGATTCATCATCATTATCTGCCTATTTTTATGTCCACTACAGACGGCCTCTGTCAGTGATCTGAAATGACCTCTGTCTCTTAACTCTGCAACACTAGGGACGTGGAAAGACAGCCCCGTATTGTGACTCGGGGTCCGGGACGAGAGACGGAGTCTTGAAGCAGGTGAAGATGAAACGAAAGCTTTATACAATATGTACAAATATGTACAGATATAGCAGTAATAGCAGGTAATAGCTAATGAAAGCAGTAATACCTGGTAAGAGCGCACCAGACCGACGGGGCGGCCGGTGGCGACTCTGGTTTCACAATGGGCCGGTTCGTCCTTAAATCCCCATGGCGGCGGCTCCTTGTAGACAGGAGCCAGACGGGACGGTTGCTGACGTTGCCCGCGTCGTATTGTGTCGTCGCGTCCCCTTGGAGACTCGTCGACAGGACCCAGACAGGGCGGTTGCTGACGTCACCCGCGCCGTATTGTGTCATCGCGTCCCTTTGGTGACTCGTCGACAGGGCCCAGACGGGGCGGCTGCTGACGCACCTGCGCCGTATTTTTTCGTCGCGTCCCCTTGGCGACTCGTCGACAGGACCCAGAGGGACGGGTGGCGATGATGGCAGGTGCTGCTTGCAATTACTCGCGACGAATCCATTCGACGCAGATAAATCGGAGTTCCTGTCGCCTCGATGATAGGGTTGGCACGTACTATGGCACAACAGCACCCCCGCCGCCAGACAATGCATCCAGAGGTCGAGCTGTCCGACGCAGCTCGGAAGATTGGAAGCGCCGGTTGAGCGACGTCTTCGATGGAGGTACAGGCTTTGCTGATTTTCCCGCCGGTGGTCTTTCCTGCTGCTCGGCCCTGATTATGTCCACTGGAACGACCGAGAATCAACAACGGCAAACCACTCCGGCCAAAGCAAGCACCCTCCGAATACTCCTCAAACCGCCAGACCAAAATCATCGAACAAAGCATTTTCCGAGATCTGGCTACGCTAAACAAAACAAAACAAAACAACAAAAAAATCCCGAACAACACGAGATAGGTATCTGAGAGAGAAATTCGAGATACGGACCTTTTTTTTTTTCTTTAATTGTCAATGCGTGAGGGTTTATAAAATCAGAATTGCTTTGCAAGCGATTCTCAACTATAATGCGGGCGGGTTGGCAAAGATCAAGGTTGCCGAAGATGAATTAATTTTGCCCCCGAAAGCCGTGGCGCAAAGGCTAAGCGTAGCTAATCTATGCGCTTGGGCGCCACTTCACAAATGCGCGGAATGACATCTGACGACTGTAAATGCCAACCGAGCCCGCCGCTCAGTGCTGTCTAAATGGACTCGGCGAAACGAGTGCTACATTTTTGAAGCACATAAGCGGTCCTAACAAAAAAAAAAATCAAAAAACAAAACAAAACAACTACTAAAACTCACACTAACGACATGAAAGCAAAAGTGAATTAAAATTCTACACTTACACTTAGAACTAACGCGTACAATACAAACCCAAGTCATAATCGAAATTA
This sequence comes from Dermacentor silvarum, assembly GCF_013339745.2. Taxonomy (NCBI): domain Eukaryota; kingdom Metazoa; phylum Arthropoda; class Arachnida; order Ixodida; family Ixodidae; genus Dermacentor; species Dermacentor silvarum. The sequence goes on from NC_051154.1 coordinate 110,490,494, forward strand.
AGAATTTAGGCGTTGCCTAACCTACATATACTTAAAAGCAACAATCAAATGAAAACACTGACGCTTTCTCTACTTGAGCGTTCAGCAATCAAGTCTCAGTAAAAAAAATGATTAACAAACTAAAAAATGTTGGTGTCTCACGAAAAGAAAGGACCAGAGCATAAAATGTGCTCTCCTTGGCATCGCAACCTTATCATACGCTCGACACGCGATTTAACCTTATCGCAAAAAACCCACAGAAAATGAATACTAAAATACAAATAACAGAATCGGCTCTACAAGTACCATGTTGCCAATCACTTGGTGTTTGCAAACACACCTCTTTAGACGAGCTCGGGCAGGTCGCCCATTCTCGGGTTTACGCGTTGTCGACTCACTCCACCATAACAAAGCTGATGTGCCCGAAGCACGTGCGACTTTCGACCCGCGGCATCCAAATACTGGGAGAGCGGCGCATTCATGGACACGCGTACACGCTGTCCGTTTGACCACTGGGCAGTCGCCTTTGTTTCTCTCACGAGGGGGGCGACCATTGCAGCAGGACTATCGAGCATACCTGATGCTTCGCTACGTTACTCTGCTTACAATCCCCAGACACCGCTGAGAACAGACGGATTTTGCGGCGCCTGAATTTCTGCGAAATCCTGCCTTTACCGACGCGTGTCACGCCTATTACAGAACGCAGCAGCCGCCTATAAGCTTCGGGTTCACCATGCTCCGCTTTTTCCTAACGGCTTGGCTGTTGGAGCACTTGACCTGGCTCGTATCGCCGCCCGAGTCCGACTTTCTCGGCTTGCGCCTTCGTCGTTTGCCCTCGGCGCGCCTCACAGGGCTCGCGGCCTCGGCACGCGTACTCGAAGGTACGCTGCCCTCTCGTCGCAGCGATATCGCTCCGGGCGGCAAAACCCAGCTAGGATCGTGGTCGTCGCTAGATGTCTGTGCCTTTGACAGAACATGACTGCATCCGACGCCATCTGAGGTAGCCGGCTTGCCCTGCGGTCTCTCCTTGACTAGCCTGAGTGTATCGCTGCTATCAAAAGGAAGGGCGCAGAATTTCTCTCTGGCCTTCGTCGTCGGCCACAATTTCCAAAGTGGCTTCTTTTGACGGCGACACAACAATGTGTTCGCGCTCGTCCATAAGCGTGTGCACCAATGGCACCACAGCTTTTCCTGCGCATTCTGAGCTAATAGCTATCTCAATAGCTGGTCTGTCCTCGACAAGCTCGGCATGGTCGCTATCATCTTGGCCTTCGCAGTCGGCCTTCCTCAAAGCATCAAAATGACTCAATATAGAGCCATCTTTGCCTCATCGTAGTCTCGATTCTCTTCATCAAGCAGGCGTTCCAAAACACACGACAGACTACAAGGAAGCAACAGAATCAACAGCTGTGACCAGAGGTCCCGGTTGACACCCTCTTCCTCGCAAACCTTTTCAAAGTCCGCAAGAAAAGTAACAATGCTCTCGCCTGTTTGAAATTGTGGAGATGGTATCGAGCTGTGCGGCATGCCCACGTTTGAATTTCTTGACGGCGTTTGCGCCTTGCCTTTTCCTCGGGACTTTCGTGCTCCTTTCCTTCTAGCTCACGCCTATCACGTCTCTCGCGTTCCTTTGCCTCCAGCTTTCGCTCCACAATCATTTCCCAAGCCTCGTCGGCTTCCTCGATCGTCACGTCCTCTGCTCGCATCACGTCGAGAATCGCTTTCCTTGCTTTTTCGGAGCCGACGGAAATGCCCAACTCCTCGCAAATTTGAATGAGGTCCTGAACTTGGAATTCCTCCATCACGATCTCGTTCCTCGTGTTGCTGGCCCACTAAATTTACCTTACTTTAAAACTAGAATCCACTGTTTAAGAAGGTAAATGCATAAATCATTGTCTGCCCAGCCAAAGTGGTTGACGCCGGTCGGTCTGGTAGCTGCCATCGAGCGGTATAGCAGGCGTCTTCGGTCCTCGTATCTCGCAGCTTGCCATCCGCTGTTGAGATACTGGTTCGCCAATCCCATAACTGCCATCCACTATTGTGACTCGGGGTCCGGGACGAGAGACGGAGTCTTGAAGCAGGTGAAGATGAGACGAAAGCTTTATACAATATGTACAAATATGTACAGATATAGCAGGAATAGCAGGTAATAGCCGGTGAAAGCAGTAATAGTGGGTAAGAGCGCACCAGACCGACGGGGCGGCCGGTGGCGACTCTCTGGTTTCACAATGGGCCGGTTCTTCCTTAAATCTCCTTGGCGGCGGCTCCTCATCGACAGGAGCCAGACGGGACGGTTGCTGACGTCGCCCGCGTCGTATTGTGCCGTCGCGTCCCCTTGGCGACTCGTCGACAGGGCCCAGACGGGGCGGCTGCTGACGCACCTGCGTCGTATTGTGTCGTCGCGTCCCCTTGGCGACTCGTCGACAGGACCCAGAGGGACGGGTGGCGATGATGGCAGGTGCTGCTTGCAACTACCCGCGACGAATCCATTCGACGCAAATAAATCGGAGTTCCTGTCGCATCGATGATAGGGTTGGCACGTACTATGGCACAACACCGGCAAGGAAGACAGCGCCCATGAAGTTAGCAGCCATCCCTGCTCGCCCTTCATCATTGCACCCACCAATGATTACCAACAATTAGATATGGCACGCGGGCCGCATAAGCGTCCGCTGCGCACAGTCATTCACAGCTACGGCAGAGCTAGAGGAGAAGACGCGTTTGATTCGCGTTTGATTAGGGGACCTACAACTAACCCTAATATTGAGCGTATGGGAAGATAATACCCATCAAGCCGCCATCCTTTGCGGTTCACTGTTACGTGCTTTTTCCCGCGCCCACAGTGTATGCATGTTCGCTCATTTATATGACTTTTGGATTTAATACGGAACCTCACGGCGACGACAACAGCGAAAGTTTGCCTGGAGTGTCGATATAACTGCGTTCGCCATAAGGCGAGAAATAGAAAATTGTTAGCAAAGGATATAGATATATATATATATATATATATATATATTGGGTCAGGCAAGGAGACACAATCTCTCCAATGCTATTCACTGCATGCTTAGAAGAAGTATTCAAGCTCTTAGACTGGGAAGAATTAGGAGTGAGGATCGATGGCGAATATCTCAGCAACCTTCGGTTTGCAGATGATATTGTCCTATTGAGCAACAATGGAGAGGAATTACAACAAATGATTGAGGACCTTCATCGAGAAAGTGCAAGAATTGGGTTGAAGATGAATATGCAGACGACAAAGATAATGTTCAATAGCCTGGCAAGCGAACAAGAATTCAGGATCGCCAGTCAGCCTCTAGAATCTGTAAAGGAATATGTTTATCTAGGTCAATTACTCACAGGGGACCCTGATCATGAGAAAGAAATTTACAGAAGAATAAAATTAGGTTGGAGTGCATACGGCAGGCATTGCCAAATCCTGACTGGGAGCTTACCACTGTCGTTGAAAAGAAAAGTGTACAATCATTGCATTCTACCGGTGCTAACATACGGGGCAGAAACTTGGAGGTTAACAAATAAGCTCGAGAACAAGTTAAGGACCGCACAAAGAGCAATGGAACGAAAAATCTTAGGAGTACGTTAAGAGACAGGAAGAGAGCGGTGTGGATCAGAGAACAAACGGGGGTAGACGGTTGACAAAGCGGAAGAATGGAGCTGGCAGGCCATGTAATGCGTAGGATGGATAACCGGTGGACATTAGGGTTACAGAATGGATACCAAGAGAAGGGAAGCGCAGTCGAGGACGGCAGAAAGTCAGGTGGGATGATGAGGTTAGGAAATTCGCAGGCGCAAGTTGGAATACGCTAGCGCAAGACAGGGGTAATTGGAGATCGCAGGGAGAGGCCTTCGTCCTGCAGTGGACATAAATATAGGCTGACGATGATATTGTGAGCGCATTTTGTGCATATCGTCGTTGTCATCTGTACATACGACTCATCATCATCTTTCGTCTCGTACGGTGCTTCGTCTCTGACTCGGGCGGCTGCTCGGAAATAAAGGCATCGCATCGGCCGACGTCTCACAAGTGGTGGAGAGTGCTTCGATTCCCCAGTCCTCTTGCTTTCCCGATTCCCCTAGAGCTCCGATCCGGTCATCGTTTGCTCTCGCCTACCACGGTGATGGCAGAAACCAACCCGTCCACCAGTGCTGCTACCACCTCTGCTCAGTCCGCTGGGCCTACCTGGACGGTGAACACCACACACCGAGATCCTCCCGTCTTTGCCGGCCTAGGCGGCGACGACGTTGAAGATTGGCTCGATCACTACAACACCGCCAGCGACGCCAATCATTGGGACGACACGCACAAATTGCGGTATGTCGCTTTTTACTTAAACGAAGTTGCGAAGACATGGTTTTTAAACCACGAAAGTGACTTTTCGGACTGGCCATCATTAACCCAGCAATTTCGCCAGATATTCGGCATGTACTCTGGACGCTGCGAAGTGGCGAAACAGAACCTGGCAACGCGCATACAAGAGCAGGACGAGTCCTATACGTCCTACATTGAGGACGTCCTCGCTCTCTGCCGCTGCGCACAGAGTGACATGGCGGAAGCTGATCGCGTTCGCCACATACTGAAGGGCATCAACACGGTCGCCTTTAATGCTCTCGTCATGCTGAACCCAAACTGCGTTGGGGATATTATCACGGCCTGCCAGCGTCTAGACACGCTCCAGTCTATTCGCCTGCCACGTGCCTCTACCGACCCTCATCTCAGCGGGGATGCTGAGCTGCTAGCCCTGATACGCACTCTCATCAGGGCTAGCATTCACATCACGCACTCACATCACGGCCATCTTTTAGACCTACGACGCTTGCAACCATTCGCCCCGCACCTCCTCGACTGCGTGACATCACCAAGGACGAATTGGCGTCGATGACAAACGTCCAAATGGACAAGTTTACTGCACCATTTCGTCCGCCAAGTTATGCCGAAATTGCCTCCCGGCCTCCCTCGACCGTTCATCAGATGATATTAGGATGGGACTTCCTGTCCGCTGCTTCTGCACTAATTTCGTGCGGCGACCCAAGCATCCACATCAGCGACACCGAGACTTATCCCGTTTTCGATTCCCCGTGTCCCAACCTCATTGCAGCAGCGGATTTTATTATCCAACCAGACGAAGAACGTGCTCTTACCCTTGAGTCAACAGACATTGTCGACGGAGACGCATTAGTTGTACCTTCTCAGCGCTGCATTTCTCGAGGACTCGCCATCGCTTCTTGCTTGGTCCGGTTCTCGAGTGGCTATGCCAACCTCACAGCCTTTAATACGACTCCTGAGCCACTACTACTGCCGAAAGGGTCTACCGTCGCCAAGCTCGCCGACGCTGCGCCGGTATGTGTCGTCAGTGTTTCGCCTGCCACATCTTCCGCTCATTGTGCGCCCGCAGCAGGCCACACTAGTGCTATTAAGGCCACCTTGAGTGCAGATCTCAATCCGGCCCAGACGGATGCACTCATCACCATTTTAATGAAGCATGCAGCTTGTTTTGACGTTTCTTCGCGTGGCCTGGGTCAGACCACTGTAACTACTCATCGAATTGAAACAGACGGCTCTCGCATCATTCGCCGTCGCCCGTACCGTGTGTCACCTTCGGAGCGAAAAGTTATAGATGAACAGGTGAACGACATGCTGACACGCAGCATTATAAGGCCTTTAGCAAGCCCTTGGTCTTCTCCTGTTGTGCTTGTTAAAAAAACGGATGGTTCTGTGCGCTTTTGCATCGATTATAGGGCGCTAAACAAAATTACCCGCAAAGATGTTTATCCAATGCCTCGTATTGACGATGCTTTGGATACCTTGCAAGGTGCCGAGTATTTCTCGAGCCTCGACTTTCGCTCCGGATATTGGCAGATTCCAATGCATGAGCAAGATAAAGAAAAGACTGCGTTTGCAACACCTTATGGCCTTTTCGAGTTTAACGTGATGCCTTTTGGACTGTGCAATGCGCCAGCTACGTTTGAACGTATGATAGATACAGTACTCCGTGGCTTAAAATGGAAGACATGCCTTTGTTCCTTGGACGACATTGTCATCTTTTCGTCGAGTTTATCCCAGCACCTTCAACGTCTAGACCAAGTTCTGACGTGTCAGAAGGCTGGTCTCCAACTCAATACTAAAAAGGGCCGCTTTGCAAGCCGAAGCATTAAAGTATTGGGCCACGTCGTCATTAAGCATGGCATCCAGCCTGATCCCGATAAAATCGCTGCAGTGCTGCAATTTCCGCCACCAACCACACTTAAAGACCTCCGCAGCTTTCTAGGACTTGCGTCCTACTTCCGCCGCTTTGTCCGTGACTTCGCCACCATCGCCGCTCCTCTACACAAACTTCTGACTTCGAGCGCGTCCTTTGTGTGGTCGGACGCCTATGAAGCCGCCTTCCAGACCCTCAAACGACTTCTCACGTCAGGGCCCGTGCTCCATCATTTCGATGCAACCGCCCCTACTATTCTACACACTGATGCCAGTGGGCATGGAATTGGCGCTGTCCTGCTGCAGCGGGATCAGAAGTCTGAAGAGCAAGTCGTGGCTTATGCAAGTCGTACTCTTTCTCCTGCTGAGCGCAACTACCCAATTACTGAACAGGAATGCCTCACCATCGTGTGGTCAATACAAAAATTTCGACCCTATCTCTACGGCCGCCATTTCACAATTGTGACCGACCATCGTGCTCTCTGTTGGTTGTCGTCCCTGAAAAACTTGTCTGGACGCCTCGGCCGTTGGGTACTGAGCTGGCAGGAATATGACTTTACTGCCACGTATAGGTCCGGCAAACAACATGAAGATGCCGACGTTTTGTCACGCTGCCCGCTCTCTCCAAACGCCCATGCTTCACCTTCGGTCTGCAGGTCATTATCTAGCCACACGTGTCAGCACACGTCAAGTAGCCCGGGACAGGCGGTTGCCTCAGTTGACTTTCTTCCGCCACTGACCTCGTCTCACTCCAGCGTACTGACCCATACTGCCAAACGCTGATCGACCGACTTACTGGCTTGGCACGACCCCCCAACAGTCGCTTAAGACGACAACTTTCACGTTTTAAGCTTCACGGTGGAGCGTTATTTCGATTAATCTACCATCCTTCCGGTAACCGGTGGGTACCAGTCATACCTCGCTCACTTCGACTCCAAGCATTAGAAGCATTTCACGACGACGCGACGGCTGGCCACTTCGGCTTTCTTAAGACCTACGACCGCATCAAAACGCGTTGTTTCTGGCCGGGCCTTTCCATCTCTGTCGCCAAATACGTTAGCTCCTGCGCGTCATGCCAACACAGAAAACGCTCTACATCCCTTCCAGCCGGTCCTCTGCAGCCTCTACCATGCCCGTCCACCCCCTTCGAAATTGTGGGCATAGACTTGTACGGACCCCTGCCACTCACACCCGCTGGTCACCGCTGGATCGTTACCGCAGTGGATCATCTAACACGGTACGCTGAGACAGCTGCTCTTCGCTCTGGTACTGCCTCAGAAGTCGCCGAGTTTTTCGTGCACGGTATCGTTTTGCGCCACGGCGCACCTCGTGTGCTCCTGAGTGACTGTGGCAAGACGTTCCTTTCGCATGTCCTTCGTGAAGTCCTCCAGGCCTCTGACACCACCCGTAAGACCACATCAGCGTACCATCCGCAAAGAAATGGCCTTACCAAGCGTTTTCATCGAACTTTGTCCGACATGATGTCAATGCATGTTCGACCCGATCACACCAACTGGGACACCATCCTACCTTTCGTGACGTTTGCGTACAATACTGCCGTCCAACGTACAACCAATTACAGTCCCTTCTTCCTTTTGTACGGTCATGCGCCGTCTTTCGTCTTGGACACTACACTCCTTTCAGCACCTGCAGCTCCATCCGCGTCTCTTTCTGAAGAATTTGCTACTCGCATCGCCCGCTGCCGTGAAATTGCCCGCGCCAACACCGCTACCATTCAGGACAAAAGGACAATTCGCTATGATGCGACGCGTCGCGTTGCTTCGTTCCGCCCAGGCGACGAAGTACTTTTGTGGACACCTGTTCGCGCACCGGGCCTCTGTGAAAAGTTTCTCCACAGATATCTCGGCCACTACACCGTTTTGCAAAGAACTTCGGCCGTTAACTACCGCGTCACTCTTGTCAGCTCAGCTACTGACCACCGCCGCCGCACTGCGGAAATCGTTCACGTATCTCGCCTGAAACCCTACATTCGCCGTACCTACCCTTTCTAGCTTGCGGTCTTGCTGACCGCTTTCCTGAAGGGGGGGAAGTTAGTGTGAGCGCATTTTGTGAATATCGTCATCGTCATCTGTACATACGACTCATCATCTTGTGTGAGCGCTATTTGTGCATATCGTCGTCGTCATTTGTACATACCACTCATCATCTTTTGTCTTGTGCGGTGCTTCGTCTCTGACTCGGGCGGCTGCTCGGAAATAAAGGCATCGCATCGGCCGACGTCTCACAATATATATATATATATATATATATATATATATATATGGGTAGGGGTCGGAAATCTGGTCGAGCCACAGGCCGGCCTATGGGCCTGTAGCTTCTGGCTAAGGACGGGTCTTTGGCTTGATTAAGTATCGGGATGACTATAGCTTCCTTCCACGAGGATGGAATATACCCAGCCGCCCACATGGCATTGTGAAGAGACCGGAGTGTTTGCAGTGTTTCAGGATGTAGTTGCCTAATCATTTCGTACGTGATATTGCTACGTGCTATTCGAAGAAAATTATGTCCATACTTCGATGTAGTGGGACGGACGCATAGGTGGCCTCTGGCTGATCTGAGGACGACGACGTGCCTTCTTTGATGTCTACTGCCTTACATGTTGGCTAGTTCTTTTTACCCCTTGTAAATACACTTTGTAAATAGTTTCCATCCTGTGCTTCCACGTAACATTTATTTGGCACGTAACATTTTGAAAGGTATCGCAGTCGACGCTTTCAATCTGCTCGTCTTCACCAACGTGACCACCGTTGACTGTGTCATCAAAGAGTGCCGTCGTCTCGAGCATGTCGGCGCATCTCGCCGCAGTTCGAGCGTCTCCCGAATACCGCTGCAAGGTCGTCCTGCGAGGCAACTCCTTGTCAACCATCCCCATCAGACGACGTGACGCGCGTCGTCCGCCGAGAACTCGAGGCCGCATATCCGGCTTCTTATAGCCATACGGTATCAGAGACATCCACGCCGGCTGTCTGGTTGATCCAGACCATTGTTCGCCACGACCCGAGGCGTACGTGTCGCTGACGTTGCGACGGTTGCTGTTGTTGGGATGTGCGCAGCTCGGGTTACCGTTGCTATCCACCAGGTGGTGGTTAATTTTATGGTCTTTTCGCAAAGCCCTCACGACCTCATACTTGGTCTTGATTTTCTTTCTGCCAATTCCGCTTTGATTGATTGCTGCGCCCGTGTCCTACGCCTTGAATGCCGCACCTCTGTGAACCTAGTGACCAACCTCCTCCATCTCACTTACACTGCAGCGAATTTGTTCGCCTACCTGGCGCCGAGTTGTTGCCACAAGGGAGAGATGCCTTAAGTTCAGTTAGGGTAACTGAGCAATTATAAGCCTCACAATGAACCATTGCGGTTAAGGGGCTGCCGCTCGCTCTTCGCGTTCTTTGAATCTCAGGAATGTTTGTGTGTAAGGAGATGCATCGGAGATATATTCAAAGTGTTCGCCCAGACAATCTGCCTGATCTTCCAGGCCATCTCTTTGGGCACTCACTAAAGGCAGCAGATTCGTCTCACGGCCTTTATATTTATTCACCCTATTCCATATTTTCGCCTCGTCTATGTAAGAATTTATATGAGAAATGTACCTCTCCCAACTCTCTCTCTTCGCACGTCGACGTGTTCTCCTGCCTCGTGATTGGACCTGTTTGAAATTACTAAGGTTTTCTGCGGTTGGAGAATTGCGGAGCAATCCCCAAGCTTTGTTTTGATTTTTGCGGGCTATTCGACATTCATCGTTCCACCATGGGATGCGACGCTTATTAGCCAATTCGTTAGTTTGGTTAATAAATTTCATTGCAGCATCAATATTAAAACCTGTTAAATATGCCACAGCATCGTCTATATTAAAAGAGACAATATCATTGCGGCTTAAATATGTTAGTTCTCGGAAAAGTTCCGAATTAGCCGAGTCAACCATCCAACGGGGAACGTGTGGCGAGCATCCATCTTGTTTTGTTAAGCTTAACATAATTGGGAAGTGGTCACTCCCAAATGGGTTCTTGAGAGCAAACCACTCCAGATACGGAATTAATGTACTCGATACTATACTTAAGTCTATGGAGGAGTATGTGTTATGTGTAACGCTGGAATACGTTGGCTATTTCTTGTTAAGTATAGATGAGCCTGAAGAAAACAGAAAATTTTCTATTAGGCGTCCTCACGTATCGCAACGAGAGCCGCCCTATAGGGGGATATGAGCGTTTACATCACTAACGACTATCTATGGCGGAGGAAGTTATTCGATGGAGCTTTGAAGCTGTCTTAGAAAGTTAATAACAAGGGGGGGGGGGGATGTAAATCGAACTGATCGGGACTAGCTTACTTGCTTTTCTGTTAATGAAAATTAAGCGGATTGACAAAATATTTAGCGGATTATAAGAGGGCTTTGGTAGTTGCTATCGCGGCATCTACAGGGCCTTCAAAGTTAAACTATCAGTGATTTTAATGAACCGGATATGCTATCCACGCAAATGCTGCTTGCACAGGCAGTTTAAGTCGTTTTGCGGGCACAACATTCGAGGACAAACAGGGGCAATAAATACATAACATATTGGCTAATTAACTTTTTTTTGCATTTCGTGATTATGGTACACATTTATATGAAATACTTAAAGACAATCCTGGTCTTTTTTTTTTTTTTTGCTTTGGTACTACAAAAGTTTCAGCATGGGCCTAAGAATAACAGCTGTTTTGAATTCTACGTTTTGCATTTCAAAATGAAAATTATTGCCTGAAAGATAGGTGCCTGTTGCCTAGACCTCCCCAATTGTTTTCCACTGTGGTGTCGTACCTTTACTAAAGTTACCTGCATTTACAAACGCAACGCGCAGGAGATTACGCTTATGGAGAACGTGTCTGCAAGCCCTTCGCCGTGATGTTCCCTGACGCCGCATGGGTGCTTGTAATTCTAATTAATAATTCTCCTGGCCTTCGTCTCAAAACTGAGCGGCAAGCGGTGCTGGAATATTAATCAGATGTTCCCTGTAAGAATGTACCGTACCTTGCATTTAATATACGGGCTTGGCATCGTACGCAGGAACGGTAAACTTGCATAATGTCTTTGGCGACATCTATGGAGCAGACCCAATACAAGAACAGGAAGAGAGTTACTTATTGGGCGCAAGGCGTCGCCACTTCGTAGACATCATGGCGGCGCGCGGCGTTTCGGAAAAGCCGTATATGGAAGGGCGGGTCAAGTGAATTGAGACAATAAAGACGGTGACGAGTAGCGATCTCGGATAAACCACATCGCACGAAAGCTGAACATTCTGCTATTTCATACTTTTGCGCAAAGTAATAAAGACTTGGCCGTGATACGGGGTGATCGTTCTTACGTTGTCCAGAATATTTAGAAATCGCCTTTTGCAGATAGTATCGTAATTCTAATCCTTGAGCTGGGTTATTCAATGAGGCGGACATTACTCGCACGAGAAATAGAAACAAATATTTATTTATTAACAATCACTAATTCACTTCTTAAATTATTATTTTACGGCACATATTGTAATTTACGAATTGTAGCCGGTGAGATTGCAAGGCGTATCCACTTGGAATGAATTTACAGAAGACATCAGTTTAGAGATATGCTCCATCAAACTCGCCGGAAAGGTGCACTGTTGTTCCACTAAACTTTCTTAACAAAACTTTTTTTTTTGCATTGAAGCACAAAAGTAACTGGAACATATGTATTTTGTCCCATACTTTGGGAAGTAACATCTTAATATTATTTAATATTTTTAGCCCAATTAAGCCATACAACAAAGTCGTGCATTAGATAGCTAAAAACGAGCGTCCTTATAAAATGAGTGCAAATATTATGGAAAAGTAGTTATTTGGCCCCGTGCGTTCGCTAAGCAGCTGCAAAGCAACCTCAGTTCTCCTTCAGCAGAATTACTGGGAACAGTCTTCAATCCCATTTTTTTTCTTTTCCTACAGAATGCAATAAGTGTTGTTATCCCTCATATTTAAAAGAAAGGAATATTCTACAATTTAGAATAGTGACTTCTGGAACCGAATACTAATGGAATAGCCGAAGCTATTACTCGAGAAATTGTACGGCTATTCGAGGAATAATTGCCTCATTAATTCATTCATTCATACATTCATTCATTCATTCATTCATTCATTCATCAGCGCTTCGTTCCGGGTGAAGCCTTGAAAACGCAGAACCGAGTGACGAGGTTCCCTGTCTGTGCCCTGTCTGCCCGACCGAGTATACCCAATGCGTGCCTTGATCAGTCATGGACGAAGCCACCCGGCTTGCAGGAACACAGCAGAAGGCACAAAAAGGACGAAGGATGGCGCGAGAACCGAGCACTGGCTTACAACTAACGATTGTTAGAATAATAAAACTGGTACAGTGGCAAGGCAAACAAGGGCGCTAAATAAGAACTGCAGAAGGAAGCAAAAAATAAATGTATCCGGTGAAAGTCTGATGAATAAATGTGTCCATAAGTGAATGTTTATATATATATATATATATATATATATATATATATATATATATATATATATATATATATATATATATATATATATAGAAGAGGACTGAAGAAGGACTAAGACAATATGCTCACATTTTACACAATATTGCGTAAAAGGGGAACAAAATGCTTTAGTCGTTCTTCAGTCCTCTATATGATGTCGGAGCCTGTTTAACGTCTCACGTCGCCTAAAAATTGCGCCTGACAATCAGTGTTGTTCCCTTGAACAAAGGTGAATGAACAAGCATTACAACTAGACCATGCAAGAAATCATATACGAGCATTCCACATCGCTGTTAAAAACAAAACTTAAAAGTACATCAAAAGGTTTTTTTATGAAAGAGTGTTCCTCGGTGGGAGCTGATGAGGCGTTTCGGGTTTGAATCCTTGCTTTATTTTTTATATTTCTATGTGCGTCACGTCATGTATCTAGATATTCATGCCGTTTATTCACCAACAATTTGTTATGAGTTAACGCTTTTTTTTCTTGCAATATATTAGAACCTTTTTTGCAGAGTGTACAGTTTCTCTAACGGGACAAATTATCAACTCAAGAGAATTTCTGTCTCCTTACACGCTTAAACGACTGAATTCAACTTTTCAAGATCAACTAGATGTTCAGTTCAGCACATGCGTCACTCTATAAGACTAATTTCATTGGTGAGTCCAACCATGCGTCACACTTGGGGCGTGCCGTTGTGCAAGGAGGTAGCGCCATTGCAGAAGACTCAATTCCGCTGCCACAGTCTTCTTATCCGACCTATAACCAATTGTGGTTTCACAAGTATTGAGGAATAGCGTACACAGTGATGCATATCGAATACCATGTCTTCCTGAAGGCGGTAGTAGCATTAAGAGATACAAAGAATGCACTTCTGCAGCTTCTATGGAAATATAACTTGGAAGGGCACACTTGGGAAACCGCGAAGGTGCTGTTGTGTGGTATCCAAAGTAATCTAGCATTGCTGTGAATAAAACAGCAGGCGACACTGCTCGACACGGACAAGCTGGCAGTGCGTCTCGAATACAGATGCCCTTTCAGGATTTAAAAATTATTTTCAAAAAGCGTTAAGGAATTAGATGGCACAGACGTTTTAACCAGGAAGTGGAGAAGGAGAAAGAGGAAAAGAAGGAAGGAAATGTAGGGAGGTCAACCTGACGGATGTCCGATTTGTTACCCTACACGGGGAAGGGGGTTTACGAGATGAAAAGAAAGGAAGGAGGAGGAGGGAAGGTACTATCAGTGGGAACACGTGCGATTATTCATCCTGTCACGCCTAAAATCGGTCACTGAGGCCAGTTGATTTCATGCACCGTAGCAATACTCGCATCGCTTTGTAAGCCTGCAACGCGTGGGACCTTGGTCCAAGAATCTTTGTCTCTGAAAATGGTCTGCTGTCTAATTGGTTTAAAACACTCCGAAGAACGCCACGTATGATGTCAAAAAGATTACAAAAACACAACACGCGCTCGATCGTCTCTTCACAGCTGCATGAGTCACATACAGGTGTGTCGGACATTCCAATAAGGAATAAGTAGGCTTTCGTAAAAGCCACCCTTAACTAGAGGCGGCACAGTAAAGTTGCATCATGGCGGGAGAAGTGCGATGGAATCTGCAGCGGATCCAGCCGGTGGAGACGACAGTTCAAGAAAATTGGGGTGTTCCTCGAAGTTTCAATTTTGGTTTCAATCCCCCAGGGTGTAAGTGACGGGAGAACACCAGTAACCTCCACGAATTGATAAGAGGTTTATTGTCGCTGCGTTCGTGCGAGGACGCTACGAGTAGGAACGGCTAGGCAGCGTGAGGCACCGTCTCGATTGAGACACCAGCGACCAGCAGCGCGGGCAGAGCGTGCCGAGCATTGGCGAGGCTGCTGGACGGAGGCGCGCCTTCTTCTTCACAATATGTACAATCGAAATTAGTCTCCTCTTCGGGAAAGCAGGAAGTGAACAATATACTGCCTTGTATGTTGTAATGGTGGAGCTGCAGACAAATGTTTTTATGAAGTTCTGCTTTGTCATCCTGCTCTACAGCACTTTTTGAAGAACAATGGCCTCAGTGACCGATTATAGTCCTGATGTGCGTGCTACTGTGTGCGCGCAGTGTTCACTGTCTCCTTATTTTCCGCTTTCTGTTCCTCCTTCCTTACCCCCAGTGTAGGGTAGCAAACCGGACGCTTTTCTGGTGGACCTCCTTGCCTTTTCTTTCCTTTCTCTCTCTCTTTTTTTGTCGTTTACGCATGCACATTGTCAGCGCTCCAAATTACATTCTCGAAAGAGAGGAATTGCCTTTGCGAAAACATGGCGGTGATGGTCGAGCTAACAAGAATAATTCACCCTTTCATAAGCCCTCATCTAAACATTCGTTGCAAGAAATTATTTGCCCTATATTGTACATGCATGCACAAAGTTCCCTGCATTCCATGCATCCCGTAATTCTTTCCCATCCCCATGTTTTACTTCAAGAAACATCTGATGTCACACGGGCGTTGAGATCACCGTGGAGACAGCAGTCCAGGTCCAGATCCGGGTCAAGATCCAGGTCAAGATCCAGGTTCAAGTCCCAATCAAGGAACGGGACAACCGAGGCGCCTCATGGAGAAGACCAACCAAATAAGGTGAGCTGGGCAAACACGGTCTCCCAGAGCTCCACACAGCATACGCAAAACGATGCACTAGCCGAAGTACAAGCAGAATTGGGCAAACTTAAAAAGCTTTTACATCTTTCGTTAGAAGAAAACAAATTACTTAAGGAAGAGATCACCAAGCTTAGAAACAAGAAGCAGATAGATGACAACAATAAGATGGATACTACACAGATTCAAGAAAGTCAAGAGAAGAGGCCTGTAGCTAACGCTAACCAAGATTCCGCATCCCCTCCCATGAAAAGGAGGGCTACTGCCGAAATAACACAGAAAGAACAAGTAGTAGCCAAGCCGCCACAACCACAGTACATAGACGAAAAGTTTCTGAATGAACAGTTACAATTACTTAGTGAGGAGACGGATCGCAAACTAGAAATTCTTAGTAGCTAGCTCCATTAGTGAAGGGATAAATGCAAACATAAAAAGAATGATGGCCAAATACATGGGCAATATTATTGCCAGACTTGCTGTATTAGAAAATGCTACGCATACGGAAGGCATGGGGGGACAAGTCGGTCCCATTAAGACCCAAAAACCGTACTCTAGGCCAACCGCAGCTGACGTAAACAGGGCTACAAAGGATAGCCAATAACGTCACCATGGCTACTAATAACACGTATACAATATGGCAGTGGAACTGTCGCGGGTTTCGTAGGAAACGAGGAAACCTGCAACAGTTTGTAGATAATAAAGTTATGGGGCCAGTGCCTGACGCAATCTGCCTACAAGAAACTCGGATGCACTGCCAAATTATCGGGATATAAAACATTCTGTCAAGGAGACCTGGCCAATATAGATGGAAGTAACAACAAGCCTGTGGTTGCGACACTGGTCCGACGCAATCTGCCGGTCATCCGACATGATATAGGCACAGAATACATCGACCACGTTTTCGTTGAAATTATATCGGCAAAAAACAGAAACAAGAACAGTCTCTTCGTACTAAACGTATACAGCAATCCCAAGAAAAAACATAGCTTCGCGAATCTTTTCCGGAAGGCGCTAGATATAGAAAAAAAGCACACTTTAATAATAACAGGAGATTTCAATGCGCGCCACCCCGCCTGGGGCTACAGGTTGGAAACGGTGAAGGGAAGACGTCTATGGCAGGACGTTCAGCGCGAGGGTCTTACTCTGATTACCGACACAGCACATCCCACCAGGCTGGGGAACAGCGTGTGTACGGACACAACGCCAGATTTGACATTTGTAAAAAATGCTAAAGCTGATGCGGGATGGCTAAATCTACAGGAAAACCTAGGAAATGACCACTACATAGTGGCCACCACACTAGTTGCAGGAACAACCAAGCCCAGAGAAGGCAATCAAATTAGAATCACCGAATGGGATGAATTCAGGAAAATAAGAACGGCTGAACGCGAATCCGAAGAAAACAGCAGCAACCCAAAGGACATTGAAGACATTGAATCCTGGGTTGAACAGCTGCACAAATGTGTCGACCAGGCAACTAAGACCATACCAGAGGAAGCAGAGATAAAGCAAGCCGACGCCAAGCTCCTACACATGTGGGAAGCGAAACAAGGCCTGCAAAGAGGATTGAGCAAAGAAAAGCTAAATCATAACCTACGAAGACGCATTGCAAGGCTAAATCAGGACATAGAAAATTACGCGCACCAACTAACCAGACAAAACTGGTACAGCACGTGCGAAGAAATGGATCTACAGATTGGTCTCGCCAAAACATGAAATGTTCTTAGACATCTAATTGATCCAGATAAGAGCAAGACGACGCAAAAGCACAACCTAAGCAAGATAATACATAATTACCCTGGTACAGACAAGGAGATAATTAAAGAAATCCAAGACAAATACATAGGACTCAATCCCAAAGAAAATCTAAAGGCATACGCAGGGGCATACAACGAAGCACTCGATCGTCCTTTTACCGTTGCAGAGGTATGAGGGGCTATTCAAAACCTTCGCACAAAGTCTGCTCCGGGCCCAGACGGAGTTACCAACAAGATGCTTCGTAACCTGGATGATCAGTCTATTGAAGATCTCACAAAATGCATTACCATCTGCTGGGAAAGAGGCAAAATCCCGAAACAGTGGAAAACAGCAAAAATCGTAATGATCCCGAAGCCAGGCAAAAAACTACAGCTTGACAACCTCAGACTAATCTCGCTGACCTCATGCATTGGGAAATTGATGGAACACGTGGTCCTTGACAGATTAAACAGATACATGGAGAACAGAGAAGCCTTTCGACACACAATGCTGGGCTTCCGCCCGAAATTATCGACGCAAGACATAATGCTGAGAATTAAGCACCAAATAATAGACGGAAACGGCTGCTCCCGGATGGATACCAGGGCCATACTGGGACTAGACCTAACCAAGGCCTTTGACAATGTGAAACATGAAGCAATATTGGAAAACCTGGAAAAATTAGGAGTTGGGCGTAAGACGTACGAATACATCAAAGACTTTCTATCTGACAGAAGAGCAATTTTAACAATAGGAGGAGTGGCGTCGGACGAACTAGAGATGGGAAGCAGAGGTACGCCGCAAGACTCTGTCCTCTCGCCTTTTCTCTTCAATGTCGCCATGATAGGCCTCCCAGAAATACTTAATAACATTGAAGATCTAAATCATAGCCTATACGCCGATGATATTACGCTATGGATAGCGGGAGGCAGTGATGGTCATATTCAGGACACACTGCAAAAGGCGATTGATGCGGTAGAAGCATACGTTGGGTCGAGAGGTCTGGGATGCTCCCCGCAGAAATCCGAGCTCCTGCTATACCAGCCAACGTCAAGAGGGAAAAAGAAAACCGAAGTCCCCAATATACAGCTCTTCGCAAACCAAGGACAACCCATACCGCTGGTTACAAGTATAAAGATCCTCGGTATGCGGATTCAGAACAACGGCTACAATATTGAAACCATCAGACAGTTAGAAAGCAATACATATCAGACAATGCGTCTTATTTCGCGCATAGCAAATAAACACCACGGTATGAAAGAAAATAGCTTGATCAGACTAATTCAAACTTTTGTTCTCAGCCGGATCGTCTACGTAGCACCATTCTTAGACCTTAAAACCGAAGAAAAGAAAAGAATCAACGTCATGATCAGGAAAACCTACAAGCAAGCTCTGGGGATCCCGGTCTCCACTTCGAATGAATGTTTTGAAGCGCTGGGGCTCCATAACTCCATAGAAGAATTGATATAAGCTCACAGAACTGCCCAGATGGAGAGGCTCTCCAAAAGTCAAACTGGGAGACATATTCTGGAATCACTGCGCATCAACTATGAACCCAGAACTGACATCAAAACAGATATACCTGCGGACATTAGGAGACACCTATATATCCCCCCGTTACCCAAACACATGCATCCTTCGCACAACGAAGAACGAAGAAAAGAAAGAGCCAAAGCATTAGGAAGAAGGTTTGATAATTCTAAAGATGTGCTCTATGTAGACGCAGCCGACTACGAACATCAAGATGCCATGGCAGTGGCAGTAGTCAATAATCAAGGACATGCAATTGCGTCAGCCACAATCCTAACAACAACGCCAGAGGTAGGAGAAGAGGTCGCCATTGCACTAGCAATGACATCTTCTCCCAAATATAAAATTATAATAAGTGATTCCAAGACCGCCATATTAAATTACGCTAAAGGACGCATCTCGCCAAAGGCGCAAAAAATCCTCCAGGCTGGTTTCCACGGAGACCGAGCTAGGGGAATACAAATCATCTGGGCACCAGCCCACTCTGGCCTGCCAGGCAACTTGAATGCGCATGACGCGGCTCGAGGTTTCGCAGACCGAGACGACGTCACCAACACCAACACGGACGCATTCGCAATCCACCGGTCGGGCAGAGATAGGCTGGTTTCCTTTAGGGAAATCATTGATCAATACAGACTAGCCAGGGCTAGATATCCGGCAGCACATTGTTCATTAAACAAGTGGCAATCAGTGGCTTGGCGGCTAATACAAACCAACACTTTGCCCAACCCCATTGCCTTCAGTCACTATCACCCAGATGTATACACAGACATATGTAAGCATTGTAACAACCGAGCAGATCTTCAACACATAATCTGGGCATGCCCAAAGAAACAATACAACAATAACTGTTCAAAACCACAACAACCCAGTTTAATAATAAGAAATGAGGAGCAATGGGAGACCCTGTTGCTCAGCTCGGACCCGGATGTTCAAGCAAGAGTAGTCCAAATGGCTGAGGACGCCGCCGCGGCTCAGGGGCTGCCGGCCGCCGTCTAAAGGGGGGACGGGGGAGGCTTCTAGTCATTACCCCCTCCTCTAACCACATTTTGGACAAAATAAAGTTATTTCTCTCTCTCTCTCTCTCTGATGTCACTTTTGACAATGACAATGTTTTAGCGTTCTTAAGACATCGTGGCTATGTACGCTCTATTTAGTTTCTTCAATAATTTTTACATCCAGTTCTAGAATCTTCTGATCGTTATGAAACGTCTAGTGCAATATAGCGTTAAAGTCTGCTGGGCTTCTATATCAGAACTGCTCCGTCAGCATTTTTAAGACATAAATGAAGTTACGTTTAAATTATTTGGTGAATGTAACCATCAGAACGTCGAAAACCAGCCACCGCCCTTTACGGCCCCTACGTTTTCCCGTACATATCTGTCACTGGTACTGGCGATTTGTCAAAAACGCCTTAAGATCAGTGCGTCATGTGGAGGTCAACAATTTTGCTATAAGTTACGATATAAACGTGCGTTGTCCGTGAAATTTGAAATAGAATAAGCTCTTGAGTGGCGCTTTGCATGAGTATACAAAAAAAAAAAAAAAAAAAAACGTTTACCGTCGCTATAGCAGCCCTTCTGTATAGGTGCTGTTGCAGTTCTCTGTCGCATGCGAAAGTGCCTTCGTGGAAAGGTTCACTCGGTCGATGTGGAAGGCGGGTTTCTCCATGTTTACGGAAACAGCTCTTTTCAAGTACACCGATTACCTTGACCGGGGCCAGTGCCAGCGCTGCAAGTAGACGGCCGTAACAAGCGCCGAATGCCGTCGTCCTAAAGCGAGGACAACTTGCTCTTG
The DNA here is from genome assembly GCF_013339745.2 of Dermacentor silvarum. Taxonomy (NCBI): domain Eukaryota; kingdom Metazoa; phylum Arthropoda; class Arachnida; order Ixodida; family Ixodidae; genus Dermacentor; species Dermacentor silvarum. The sequence continues at coordinate 110,510,896 of NC_051154.1, forward strand.
CGTGCGCCTGCTAGTACACCGAGCCTGCGTGCAACGACCTTGGGCAGAGTTCAGTTAGGCGTGAAATGCACGATCGTTTGCGGTTGCACAGTTATCATGAGCTTTGTTGTGACTTACTGATGGAAGATTCCATGCAGCGAACCAATGGCTCCTTTTCGAGTGTATTAATTGCAATGCGAACCGCACAGACGGTGGCCTGCGTTCCGAACTGCATTATGGATTTTAAAAAATCCTTTAGCACAACTATTCAAGATATTTCACCACTGGCGTTGTTTGATTATACTTAGTATTGTCTTAAAGAGTTCTGAAAGATTCTTCATAGGAATGCAATGCGAAATATTGAACCTTTGCGAGAGTGGCAACTGGCAAGCGTGCCATCGTGGTTTATTTCAGGCCTTACTTCTTTTCACCATTACATGTGTCGAATAAACGCTCGGCATTTGGTGCCTGAATCAAAGAGTGAAGGTCTAAAGAACGAACATGATTAGCTCACTTCGTAACTCATACCTGGTCCTGACGGCATTCCAAACGAGTTTTTGCGTAGATATGCAGAATGGAACTCTAAATACCTAACTAAAATTTTTCAGTCCTCTCTTGATGGTGGTTGCTTCCCGGTAGCTTGGAAATGCGCAAAAATCATACCTATACACAAAGGTGGTAGTACTGCGGAAGTGGCAAATTATAGACCAATTTCAATTACAAGCGCGTGTTCCAAGCTACTCGAACACATCATTTATAAACAACTAGTTTCTTACTTGGACAAGTACAACTTATTTTTTCCTGGACAGCATGGTTTCCGAAAAAAGCTTTCAACAACCACCCAACTCATTGAAATTGTACATGACCTCTCTGAAACCCTAAACTCCCGTGGTCAAACAGACATAATCTTCCTCGACTTTTCGAAAGCATTTGACAAAGTATCCCATCCGAAGTTAATCACAAAAATTAATTTCGTATTTCAAAACCCCGCCATCACTCAGTGGTTTTCATCTTACCTTTCTTCTAGAGAACAATACGTTGAATTCGCGGGGTGCACATCACGCCCTTCCCGTGTTGTGTCAGGTGTTCCCCAGGGAAGTGTGTTAGGTCCTGTCTTATTTCTGATATTTATAAGTGACTTGCCTCATAATATTAGTGTCCCTGTCAGACTTTTTGCTGATGATTGTGTGATGTATAATAAAATTCGAAACAGTAATGATCAGGCCAATTTACAATCTAGTCTGCAAAAAATTAAGAAATGGTGTGACGACTGGCAGATGGAACTGAACGCAGCTAAATCTGTTATGTCCATAACGAGAAAGAAAGAAATTTTGCATTTCCATTACAACATAAGTAGTATAACCATTAGCAGAGTCGATAAACATAAGTATCTAGGAATAACGTTCACTTCCGACCTCAGATGGAATCAACACATTGATGCTGTATGCAGTAAGGCCAGCAAAGCGCTTTGGAGTTTAAGGCGGAATATAAGTGCGTCGACACCTGAGGTAAAACTCTTAGCCTATAAATCCTTAATACGTCCTATCATGGAGTATGCTAAAACTGTATGGGATCCCTAACTAAATCCAACCAACAAAAACTTGATAAAATCCAGAGGTTAGCATCAAGGTTCATATTAGGAAGGTCTAAAGAACGAACACGATTAGCTCACTTCGTAACTCATAACTGCTGTTTACAGTGAAAAGGACGGTGTATTTAACATTATGCATTGCGATTACGGCGGGGTGGGTGCCTAAATTTCAGTCCCAAAGTATCACACTTTCGTATTCTCAAACAAGCGTCGAGTAGGAACACTTCCTTATCTCCATGTTTATGATAATGATGATGTTTGTTGGTATCCCTTTTGAAACGGGGCGGTGACCAATAGTCGCCTAGACTGGTTGATCATGGCTACATAGTGGTGCACAGCGCCTCTCTATGACTGCAGAAAACACTGCGCTTTAAAAACGCTCCTTGAAGATTCCTAAGACGAGGATTTTTTAAAGAAACATACCTTCAGTCTTTGTAATCAATGTGATCACCTGGATACAAAACTTGCGCTAAAGAATCGCTGTGGAGTGTCATTGCAGCATAGTGCCCGCTTCTGTTGAAGAACGGCGCTGGCATCCACTTTCTTGAGTTGAGGTGAGGCCGTTGAGCGTCGATGTAGAGGAGTGTTCCACAATGCGGGGGGCAGAGCCACTTCATGAAGTTTTATTTGACTTTCTGTGTCCATTTGAAATTCGTAATTTCTCGTTGAACCAGAAACAACATGTTCGATTCTATCATATATCACGCAAGGCCTTTTCATTTCCACCATCAACATTTTTTTTTGTCTGTTCTCGGTCGCTTTAGAATCTGGATACTTGATATTTCGTTACCATTTGTCCGCTTCACAAACACCAATTAGCGCAGAAAATTAACAATGCTCTTCTAAATTTCCAACATTTACCTCTATATCTATGACAGAACCGGTAACAACAGGCATGTTAATTTATTTACTTAGTACAAATACTTTCAGAGCCCGAGGGCATTACAGAAAGGATTGGTTAATACATATAAAAGTGTGCAATAATACAATTTATGAAAATACAAGTTAACAAAATAAGTAATCTTAAATGGCACTTCTGAACTTAGGGTCAATAATGGCAGCGATGGAGGCAGGAAGGTGGTTCCATTCTGCGCTGGTTTTGGGAATAAAAGAATCATTATATAAGTTGGTTCTGCAAAATGGCACACCAACCTTAAACTTGTGGTCCACACGCGATGAAATGTGCGTCGGTTGAAGAAAAAGATAGCTTTCTAACACTTCATTTTGATGATAAATTTTGTTAGAGAGGCAGAGATGAAGACATTTACGACCGTAAAGAGATCGGGCAGGTTTAGTGCGTTCTTCATTGTGGATACAGAAGCGTAGCAGGAATAATTTGACAGAATAAACCGGGCTGCGCGATTCTGAACAGATTCGAGGGTAGCGATTAGTATGGATTGACTGGGGTCCCAGATGCTGGATGCATATTCTAGTTTTGGACGGACTAAAGTTTTATACAGAATTAATTTTAAAGGAAGATGGCACCTTGGAAAAGTTACAGCGCAGGTAGCCAAGAGTTTGGTTAGCATTGCGGGTTACGTAATCAACGTGCATGTTCCAGGATAGGTCATTAGTAATATTAATGCCAAGGTATTTGTAGGAGTTAACGGAATTCAAGGGGGCTCCTTTAAGGTAATAACTGTGGTTTGTACTTTAAAGGCGCCGGGTTATTATCATGGGCTTACATTTATTAAGGTTGAATGGCATAAACCATTTGTCACACCATAGAGATAATTGGTCGAGATCTTTTTGGATATTTAGTGAATCAGATGAAACAATAACACCTCGACGTTAGGAAACGTATTCTTGATCGATAACTTCCGGCAAGTACTCTATCAGCTGGTGGTATTTGGCTAAGGCAATAAAATTGGATGTAAAAAAGAAAGAATGGTGTACGTTATTTTCATCGCGTAGTTCTCGAGTGGATGAATAGAAGGACTATCTCTACAATGAGGCGAGCGGAAACGTAGCCTTTCTGACTTCGATGTGGCTCCCCAAAACACCTAAACTCCTCAAAACAGCCAAGGTTTGCCACTTCTTCCCATGTGACTACTTCTAGCACTGGACAGCTAGGCGCTTGGGCATGCGCACCACAGCTCGGCCTCATCACTCACTTGAAACGTTCAGATGCTCCTGGCCTTCTGAGCGATGATAATTGCGTGTGCTGTTATCGTGAGAAAGATGGCTCAGATTCACTCCTGGCTCAGGTCATGGCCCACCTCGCTCAAGCTGAATACGAACTGTTTATCGATCGGTATACCGTGCTACTGCATGACAGCTACTGGCAGTCTCACGGAAGAGGGGAGGGATACCGCTGGAGCATCGAGGGTGTCCTTGCCTCAATCACAGCTTAAGCACCATCAGATGAACTCCATGGTTGCCCGTAGCTGCGCCACTTCACTTTCTCCTTGACCAGCTCGTCCTCTCCTCTTAGGTCTCTTGGATGAACCGTGAAACATTGCTCACACGCGCTCGGCTTGTTTTACGCCCGAACCACTGAATTCCCAGTCCAGGTTGTTCATGGTATTGCGGATTCGCCCAAAGAGCATGTGTACGTGCCACTGGAGCAAATAACCCTTCACAAAGGCCAGGTTCAGGAGGCACTCCTAAGCCTTGTCCCTTCCTTTTCGTCACCTGCTCCACCCGTTGATGTTCTATGGGCTGTGAGCGCTGCTTCGGGAGCCACGTCTACTAGCAGCACGCCATTGGTCATCACAAACCATTCCGTTTAATTCCCAATGAGTCCATCCAGGACTACTTCGAAAGCGGGCACTTCAGAAGGCGCTTCCTTGTTAATAAAAATCGGAGGCAGCTTAAAAGGAATAGTTATTTATATTCACTTGTATGCAAAACCGACACGAAGGGGTGGGAGCCAAACCAAACCAAGTATGAATCATATGTATTCGGCCAAAGCAGTCTCATAAACTTCAAATTTTTGTGTTGGTCACCACCTTTTGTACTAAACGGGACCGAGGTGATGGGACAGAGGTGAGGTTTCAATTGCTTCGGCTATATGCGACATGCAGTGTATCCGGGATCCACCCGCTTTGCTATGAATCTCGCTCGCCAGGGTCGGCCATGACCATGACTGCATGACGACGACTGTACGGCGACGCAGTGACTACAATGACATAACAAAGAAGGAATGATGTTGATGGAACGAGTAAGGCAGCATGACGCCAACCGCATGGCGACACTGGGAGGACGATTCTGAAATGGTGATATAACGACGACGGCATGAGGACAATAGGATGGTGACGAATGTTGACGACGATGGAGCGACAGCGATGGTATGATGAGAATCGGATGACGGTCTTCGAATGACGTCGTTGGAACGACCACGACGGAATCACGACGACGGTACGAAAACGAATGCACTGGCGACGACTAGATAACTGTACGATGACGATGGAATGACGACGTCGAAATAATAATGATTGAATGATGACAGCATGCTTACGGGGGAATGACGAAGGAATAATTTCGATAAAACGACGATGGCATCACCAAAATGGGATGATGTTTGTTTCTAAACTGATGACGATGGTACAACGACAGCGTTACGGCAACGACATAACGAGAGCCGGATGACGAAGGTGAAATGATGACGATCGAACAACCTTGACGGCATCACGACCATCTAATTAGTTGCCCTACCTAGTAGACAACTTGGCTCACTGGGCAGGAAAAAGGTTAGAGACAGGCACCGACATAGATATATTATGGAAAGTGCGTGAAGTATCCTAAGAATGCCAATCGGCATTAATAACAGGACACCGCTTCTCTGCTCTTGCTCGTCGTTCCGTCGCGATTGCGCCGCGATTACATCGCTTGCGGCAGGATATGGCACTAGTCCCCGCGAGCGTCACACCGGACGTTGAGAAAGTGAACGTAATCATGGAAGTGGCTGATACAGGATATATATGGAGTGAGAATTGAACCATGCAAATTCATGATCTCCTTATTTCAATACAATATCAGTGGTAGTAGAAATTGCTCGTCCACCGCTTTTGTGCGCACTCGTTGGCTCAGACAACGTCGACCGCGACCGACAGTGAAAAAAGGTTAAAAATACTGATTGCACGACTGCTTTCGTGTACTTATCTTGAAACCTTAGGTCACTGGATTTGCTTCCTGTGCAACATGACACTAGAAAGTCGGCTGCTTGTAGAATGTTAACTCTCTCACACGTGTCACTAATGCATAGCTGCGCTTACATGAAGCTTAGATGAAGGCGACCGGCCGTAGCGAAAATTCGAGGCTGTAGTATTAGCCGCAGTGCGTTCATGGACCCCAGAGGCAAGCGACGTGGCCGATGCGGCAACAGTGAAAGCGGATAGTTCTGTCATCAAGGGTATGCCATTCCGAAAGGCTGTGAAAAATAGCGAGAAAAAACTGCTGTAGAAGTTGAGGATGTAAGTATTGTCGACGAGCACATGAAGTCGAGACACACACTCTCAAATTCCTGCCCGAAAACTACCCGAATCAACGTTATCATGACTGGTGGTGGATCGGTAAGCATCGCGGAGAAGGATGGCGAATAGGCGGCCTCGAAATCGCGGCGAACGATGATACAAGTAGACGTCGCAGTGCTGTTGGGCTGCCGCGCGATGTGGTGCGTGATACGGCGGCTATTAGCTTGTTCGGAGCGGCGGCATTCTTTTTGAATGGCGTTAACAGTCGAGAAGTTTCCGAAGACAAACTAAATAAAAAGCGTCGGTCCGCGATTCATTTAAGTATGTGAGCCACTTTGTCTGTTTCAGACATTTTGTCGTCAGCTTTGCTACAAAGAGCCAAGACATCTTGGATGTATGAAGCCTACGGCTTTGTAGATGTCTGAACACGGGTCGCAAGAGCCTTTCTCGCGGCAACATTGCGTCCGAAGGGGTCGCCGAACAGTCCGATCACCTTATTTTGATCAGTGTCAAGGATTTGAACGACGAATTCGCGGAAATAGTTTCGCTGTACTTGCAAACGTCTGGCCTACCCAGCAAGCCGCATCAGATATTTTTAAAGACAGGGCCTTTCAAGAGAGCCGGAGGGTAAAATCAGGAAGTGTTTGTGCATAACGGGCCTCCTAAAGGTGCAAGCACTTAATTTGTTCGCGGGGTTCTCCACTGCTACAGGTACGATACTTGACTGTTTTCGACCTTCATAGGCAACTCCGCACTGCGATTCGTGTTGCATTATTTCACATATAGCATCTCACAATATATAGGCAGCAAGGTCTATTGTGCTTTCAGAAGCTATAAACAGGTATTCTGCACTAGAGCACTGCACGGGCCGATTTATGCGGCCCGGGCCCGGCCCGGGCCCGTTTTACATTGGGTGGCCCGCCCGAGCCCGATCAAAACTTTTATGGCGAGACCCGGACCCGGCCCGGGCCCGGAAATAATCTACGTTACCCGCCCGGCCCGGCCCGCCACGCCTTTACCTTAAGCCCGAGCCCGGCCCGAGCCCGACTTGAACCCGGCCCGAACCCGGCCCGAGACCGAAGAATACACGTTTTTCAGAGTTGAGAAGCCCGAGAATAACTCGCAGAAAGCCCGAGCCCGGCCCGGGCCCGCGTCAAAAAACCCGAGCCCGGCCTGGGCCCGGGTCAAAAAGCACACGCCGTGCCCGAGCCCGGCCCGAGCCTGTGAAAAAACTCCTCTACCCGGCCCGGCCCGGCCCACGGGCCGGGCTGGGCCCGGGCTTTCGGGTAAGCCCGAGCCCGTGCAGTGCTCTATTCTGCACTGATAGAACGAGGCTAAAGACTGTGAAGTTACCTGGTCAGTGTGCCTTGGTATAAAAAAAAAAAAAAAAAAAAAAAAAAAGAGAGCGTTCTGTTAGTGAGTCGGGGCGCACCTTCTTTTTATTGGGGGCGAGCTTCACCACTGGAAAAGCTGGCGCCACCGTCAACGTGACGGGGTATGAGGGATCACGTGGACACAGCAGCCGTGTCGTCTGCTTCGTGGGCACCGAAAGGAGCCGAAAACGAACGTTTAGTAGTCCCACCTGCGCTACGGTTATGATTAAGTGGAGGTGTTTTCCTGCTTGGGGTGTCTTCTTTATAGCACTTGAAAGCACTATAATAGACACTTTTAAGGCGTCCGACATGGTAGGCTATTGCTCGGTACCGCATTGCCGTACGCGTACGCAACGGAGCCCGGTGTCAGCCTTCACACGTACCCGCAGGGCAAGAAGCTGCGTATAGCTTGGATTGCGAAACTTAGAGCCAGCAAGGAGCCATCCGCTACCACTCGGGTGTGTAGAAGCATTTCCGCGAGGAATATTTCTGCTACGGAGTTGAGGCTGCGAAGTTCAGTGAGTAGTAGAAAGCGCGCACTGAGAAGCTTGCCCGCGCGCGCTGCCCGGTTAATGTCATGAAGATTTGGTCTATGAACTTGTTGTTGCTGGATACTGGCTAGTTCACCAGAATGGAAAGCGAGCGATAAGAAGAGCACATTAAAAAAAAAGGCATGGCATATGCTAATGTTTGTGTTAGCACCAAACAGTGAATGTACTGGATTAACAAAAAGAAGCAGCGGGAAATTCCTTGCTGAGAAGAACGATAAACATACAATGTGACGCAACTTGAGAAATCGGCCAATAATTTAGAAGAAAAGAAAAAAAAAAAAACGTTTGAATCGTTGCGATGGCCCATCACCAGTCGCCGTAAAGCGCCGAAGTCCCCATTTCTACGTCGCAATACCAAACTCTTTCCCCAGCAGACTCGTGATCTTCTGCACAAAAGCTATATTAGATCCATTTCAGAATATGGATGCACCGTATGGGACCCACCTACTTGTACCAACCGAGATAAACTTGAGAGTTCATAATATAGCATCATGGTACGTAATTGACCACTGTGAGAGAAACTTTAGCATTGCTACTGCAAAACAAACATTAAAATGAGACACTTTAGAAAAAAGAAGGCAGACATTAAGCTTGAATCTTTTTCACAATATATTTTATGGCCAAATAGGAATAGACCGCAATAAGTATATTCTTCAGCGACATTATATATCCAGACGAACTGATCACGAGCTGAAGGTTAGGGAATACAGTTGTAGAACTAAGCTTTTCAAAAGTACTTTTTTTCCACAAAACCATTTTAGAATGGAATCGACTGCCTGCTGCCGTAGTTGGTATACTTAACAATCAACTTTTTGCAAATGCTCTTTGAAATTTAGTTTTTATTTTACACTATATAGTTAATGTAGAGTTTGCTATAATTACATAGTGCTTTATTACGTTTTCTTCTTTTATTGTATTTTATAGTATACTGCGGTTTGTTGTATGCCATAAGCTGTTTACAATGCTGTATGGAACCCCCCCCCCCCCCCCCCCGTCTGTAATGCCTAAATGGCGCTGTGGGTATGAGAGTAAATAAATAAATCAAAATACATAAATAGTTATAACGAAATTATTTATAACAGCTCTGATAGCGCCAATGCCACAATGATTGCTTGTTTACTGTCAAATGTTCCTATGCTATGGCCTATAAAGCTCAGTGCACGGTGCGAAAACGCGCTCGGAACGAAAGCGAAACATTGTGCGCGGACATGCATGCAGACGCGCAGTCGGTCGCTGCGAACCCGTGCGATCGCTGCATTGAGACTTGATTTTGTTATGCTTCATTTGGTTATACAGGCAGTCTACTATAACATATTTCCAATAGTTTGCTCTCAGCGACTGCCTACCTTTCACGTAAGGGGCCAGTTCCGGAGACGCCAGTGCGGCGAACGCGCACAATGGGCGTTCGCATTACGTATTCGGTAAAGAGTCTGTAAACCATTCTGTGCGTTCTGTGTGCCCGAGGTTATTATTTCGACAGTAAAAAACTTCCCTCGTTCGGAGAGTACTTACAAAAATTATTAGGAGAGCTCCAGTGTTTTTTTTTTCTTTTTTCTTTTTACTGCGCGCCGACAGCCAAGCCTATGAGGAGCGCGCTGCGTTATCCCTCATACTACGTAAGCAAGGCGCTTCCGACAGATAGCGACTCCGTAAGTCCTCGCACCCAATAGTTAGCGGATACGTGTGATAAGGTCGTCTGCGTCCGATGACTGATGCTGGTTCATGCTCGCAGTACGCAGTGTTCAAGGTAGGGCCCGGTTTTGGGAACACAGCAGGCACCTGCCCTTCGTACGCATTCTCGAACGCGGTGAAACGTGAAAAGTGAATAACAACCAACCGGACTAAGTTGAGTTTCTTACAACAGGTTTTCAAAATTTAGCGAGGGTTTTCTTTTGCCACAGTCAGTTGTATTAGTGTATATGCATGACTTGGAAACGAATCGAACCAGTTGTAATAGAATTTAGCTGTGTGCACAGTGTCGGAAAGCAAACTAGCGGCGCTGTGCACATGTCGAACGCTCCAAAGTTGGAACGAGCGCTGTTTGCAGTTGCTTCTACATTTCTTGCAAGCAAATAAATGGACAACTCACCACTTTAAATGAGAAAACAGCATCTTCTGCTTGTACCGCTAAACTAAACCATGCTATGAAAACAATATGTCGCTTCGCGGCAAAACATGTGTCATGATCAACTTCAGATCTTCCGAGGCAGTTATAATTCCTGCTACGGTGCCTGCAGACAAAAGTACATTAGCGAGAATATTCGTGCTGCTTAAAACATTAGTAACACTCATGCTGGGGCAGAAAACTGTAAAAAAAATGAAGCTTAGGCATACATCACTATAATATATCAAAGCGCCTGCCTGAAGAAAGTACACTCCGCGATTTCAAACGCCAGCAAGATATTTATTACAAACAAAAAGAAAGCAAAGCTCTACTCGCCGGGAATAAAGAAATCGACACGAGTGAAGTATTTCGGACAAACCGGTATAGTATCAGTCACCTTTTCCCTATGCGGAAGTTTTCTATCGAAGTCGCTCTCCGATGCGCGTTGTCTGCTTCTTTCTAGAAACGATGAAACCATACATTGCAGTCTTTCCATCGCGATGACGCGCATAATAGTAGACAGCAAAAGTATTTCGCCATGTGTCTTTTTTCATTTTCAGGCTTGTGCGTGGTGGCATCCCGACGATTTGTGAAACTACGAGGCATTCAGCGCATGCCGTGATAGGACACCCTCTTTAATTTCAAATCTGAACCTGGATCGGCTGTTTCTAAGCGCGGCCGCTGGATAGCGAGTGTTTACTTGGAGTCGCGAATAGTCACAAAGACGTTTGTTGCGTAGTGTGTGATTTTTTTTATCTGAAACAAAATGGCTACCCTCCTAATTACTGTAGCTTTATTCTACCTATCATATAAGCATTAATTTCAGTGAAACTAGTTTCACCAAATTCTTTAATAATATCGTATTTATCCTCTCCTTAATTGTAGCCACTTTTAAAATCTTTCCCTTCCGTTAGTCTGATTTCTCGCTCGCATACTAGTCTAGTTATTCCAGTATCTCCTTTTGGTTTTCCTTTTATTTTGGGTTTCTTCTTTTGAAATAAGAATTTTCTTGAGCTACCGCCTATCGCCCGATTCTTGGCCTATTCCCCTTAGTGGGTAAGCGCCCTAAAAGAGATCCATCATCATCATCACCATCATCATTATCTACTGCCGATCGTATCGTAATAATATGCAGACTATTGAAGCAGCTTGCACCGTTGCGTGTGCTGTTAGCTATACTAAAATTATGTCCCGTAGACGTTAGCTATAAAGATTTCAACATTATTTTCTTTCGCTATTACATCAGCTTCTGTTATTCGGAGTACAAAATTATTTACTGCATATAGTTTATGTTTTGTTCAGCTGATTAACCATATAAAGCTTCCAGGCAGTACAAAAATAAAATTACAATTAACAATCCCTAAGGGCAAGCAAGCAATAAACCATAACGAACAAGCAGAGGATAATTTTTACCAGGATATTTGGCATAGTCAGAATTACCTTCTGTGCTTTATTGTTATCCTTTCGGTGTGTTTTATAATGCGCTGAGATTATTTATTTCATTTTCCGCTTTCATTAAAGTGCACTTCACAGCTTGAGAATGCAATTCGGAACCTGCAAAGGGTCGTAAATTTCAATTGTAATCTCAGGTATACCAGTTTTCGTTCCCGTTAGAGCACGGCAGTTGCTTGTTTTCGCTGTGCCTGCAGCGCTAACTGTACCAGTTTACATTATATGATACGCTAATGATCATGGAAAGAATATTCGATGAAGTTATATTTACTTCCTGCTATAAAAATGCGCTGCACGCATGACACAACAAGCGTCTAAGGCGTATAATGCATGTGGTTTAATCCATAACTGAGAATTGTATGACTTGTATGAATGTATGAGCATTGTATGAGCAGAGTAGGATACGAAACTAAATACAGTGCCGATCTGCGGATACGAAACTGCGGCGCGACACAGCAGTGCCGATCAGTGCGGCTGGTGATAGGTACTTGCATGGGTGCTAGCAATTCCAAAACCACCCCCTCTACACTCAAAAGCAGGACTTTTCTCCGAATTGTTGCTCATTTTATCGTGAGGGGCGATGTGGGAAGTGCGATGATGCGATGTGGAATAGAACACGCTTTGCAGTTCTTGCTCACGTTGCTTGTGAAAGTAGCTTGTTATTAAACGAAAGCCTTGGGAATGGTACACGTGTTCTACCGCAAGAAATGCTTTGACCCAGAAAGATTAGAGGCAAACCACTGCACAACAGCTTCATACAGGGAAAATAAGTGCATCTCTGTCTCCCTAGACGCACTAAATCCTGCATTCGATTTTGTTAACAATGGGAAGCTGACTCTGAGCTTGAAAAAGGACCCATGGTTGTCGTAGGTTTTAGGTTCTTTCAATAACACACACGCAGCCTCTTATTATACACCCTTTAAATTGCACTGCACCAAGAAGTGCATCGTTGGGCGAGCGTCTTCCGGATTTCCCTTTCGGCCGGTGTTTCTACAGTCTGCTTTGTGCAAAGCATTACCAGCTGTGCCATAATCACGTGCTCCAAGTGCACACAAGTATCGAACAGTATGAGGATTAATATCTCGGCTCTCAGCATGTTCTGTCGTGGCGTTGTGTCTCCAGCGAACTATAAAGAAACGCAGCCTCACTCCGCAACGTGCTGGGAGATGGGTAGTTTTCCACATCAACAGTAATAAGAAGTGTTTCCGCTGACGTTTACATGTCGCGCATCGACAGAATAGATGGGGTTTCTCTCTTCAATTTCATATCAAGCCTCTATGAAACAGAAAAAAAAAATGTGTCGTTAACGAAAGGTACGTTATGAAGTTTTGTTTTTAGTTTACCATTCACGTTTAAACTTCAGAAACAAACACGATAACAAATCGACAGCGCCGACCTTATGCACGCTGCACGAGCTGTTGCAGTTGATAGCTGTTTCGCATCAACAGGCGAAGAATTCGTGTGTTCAATGAGATCTCGTTAGATGTCTATGTGTGCTCACTTAGTGTACTGTTCTCTCGCGAAAGCGCTGATGCCAGTATACTGACACGCAACTATTAGCGGCGAGAAGTTGGAGTGGCGCCCTCTACGAGTGACGTCACGGCCAGGACGGCGCTCGCTCGGCTGCTGCGCGCGCTCGTTCCCTTCGTGCATGCTTGAGGTATTGGTGGCTCGAGCCGTACTTATTGAAGGATATGCCGGCTTCTTTTTACTGTCATGCCTGAACGGCAGTTCCTTCTTCAAAACCGCGAGTCGTGAAAATTTGCGGCGTGGATATCCGGCATATCTGAGCAAAATGAGCAGAAAAAGAAAGTACATATATCGCAACCACATTGCGTCAAAGCGTACGACACGAACATGGGTGATATGGATCTAACGGACAGGTACGTGTCCTATTACAGGACAAAGATTCATACAAAGTGAACCATTAGGGTGTTTGCCCACTTTCTCGATCTAGTATAGTCACAAACTGCTGCATCGATTACAGGAATGACCTCAAGCGCATGGATGTCACTTCAAAGGAAGAGTTGACGAACAAAATGGCGGAAATTGTAATTCGCGCACACGTCAAGGAAACGCCAGAAAGCGAAAATGCGGTACAGCTGTTAGAGGAAACTGGTGAGTGTTGCAGTCCCCAAGCGTACAAAGGTGATTTCAATACCAACAAATGAGCTATAATTTGACATTCATGAGCATTTTTCAGAGCATGTGCCCCTGAAGACTCAGATGAGACCCCGCAACCATGGTTGCAGCAGAAAAACCCGCGTTAGATGCACTAAATGTTACCTGTTCCTTTGCCTCGTGAACACAAACTGCTTGACTAATTTTCACTCGGCTTAGGCCTAATGTACCCAAATGAATACCGCCATTTTCTCTTCCGAAATTTGAGTTTTCTTTTTTTTCTGTCCTCAAATAGGGGAGGAGGAAAGAGAAAGGCAGAAGGCAGGGAGGTTAACCAGAATAATGCCCTGTTGGCTACCCTACACCGGGGGAATGGGAAAGGGGAACACAAAGATGACAGGGAGAGAGAGGAGGGAAGGATAGAAGGGAAATTAGCTGTGAGTTCGCTGACGCGCGTGTTATTTCACGAATGGTCACAGACGTTCACACAAGCCCGTGGTCCTCAAGAAGCACAAAAGTGCCTTCACTGCTTTATGGGCCGACGAGCGATGGGGGCGCTGTTCCAGCAGCACTTGCACGGAAAGCGTCCAATTGTCCAGTTTTTTTAGCGCGTTTAGCAAGAACTGTCTTCGAATAAGTGTTTCGTTGCCCTAATATGCCTACAATAAACAGTTTAAATGTGTTTATCTTGTCTTCCTTTTTCTCAGGTCTGAAGAGGTTAATTTTCAATGGGGTTGGTTCCTAACGCCCTAATAAGCAGTGGCGTGCTTTAAGAGGCCTTCGCGATTTTTTTAGTAGAGACTAATCTCATAGACTGCCTATAAGTGACATTAATGTTTATTCTTCCAGATTCTGCATCTTTCCTCACGAGCTCATCTCGCGGTACTGTTGTCCTTACGTGTATATGAAGAAACTTGTGTGGATTCCTTAGTTCCTGCGTAATAAGTGACTATCTTATAGTTACTAGACTGTGCTTTCGGGGCTGGTGGGCCCGTAGATGAGACAATCTTTGAGCGGTTGTCTTCGTATGTGTATCATGTTTTTCTGCTATTTTCTTCTTTCTTTTTGTTTTTTATTGTTGCTTGAGTAACGAATTTGGGATTTTGGGATAGCTGGATTTGACAGAGCTTACCTTCCTATGCTTCTACATCTAAATTAAACCAAAAATAAAGAAATAAAAACACAATACTGGAACTAATATGGCACCACCACCGCCGGCGCAGGTTTCAGTGCATGCCAGCGAACTGTAGCAAGAATCTGCAGTACGCCCAGCGTCATTGCAGTGAAACCAGCGTCTCCTCCAGTACGATCCGGCACTTTTGCATCAAACATACCGCTGTCTCAATGACGGCCCCCGAGCAACAGCGTTGTCGTTGTTGTTTTGAGTGTTCATGGCGTAACCCACAGTACAGTGTCCGCAGTGATATATCCAGTCTGGAAGAATGCACTGGTTTCACGCTGGGAAGCACTGGAAGGCGCTGGATTTTATAATAGGGCAAGCTCCTTGCATCACAGCGCATGCAGGATGGTCGTCATCACAGCGCATGCAGCTGCGCGCCGATGGTCGTCTTTTAAGTTTGCTTTCACAGTGACCCTTTTCGGTTGCAACCGAATTTTTGAAAAAAAAATATCGCCGTACTTATAATCTGATGACACCTACGTGCCGTGGGGTAGCGCATACCTGACAAAGAAGTCGAGATCTCCCGTGCTATCATCAGATCTCAACGCGAAAGCTGCTATTTGAAATACTGTAATATCGCAAAATTTGCTGTTATATATAAATCATAATTTTCCTTTACAAAAGTCAGTCTCCTTAAAGTTAGTCGACTTCGACATTTTTGCAGATTTTCCACCTTCCTCTACCTTATTCTTTCTCTTTTAAGTTTTCTCTCCCCTCGTCCATGTAACCACCGGCTTATTTCCGCTCACATCATAATTCCAAACACTGTGACATTCACAACTTCATTGTGATGAACCTTTCTTCGAGATGAGAATGAAAAAAAAACATGTTATGTACTTTTTTATTTAAGCAGTAGATATTTTTATAAACTATCTTCAATAAGTTATTTAATTTTTTCTTGAGTGGAGGTCGCTCACGAAAGATTTCCATGGTGTAGAATTCGCTGGGGAGGCATGTCACTTTTGAAGCTTCTTGATTTACACCTCTGCGTGAATAAGCCCTGAGCCCGTATTCGGAAAGCGTTTCATATTCGGGAGCGGTACTTATAAGAACAGGCGCAGACGAATCGTGATAGTGAACGTGTTATGACTGATTGATTGACTACGGATCCGTGGACGATGAAAGGACTCGTTCAAAGTGTGAATGGTGACGAACTTCTGGGGAACCTCAAGTACCCACGCACTTCGCAGCCCTGCCTTCAAAAAAGTTGTGGTTGTGGTTAATAAAACATGTTTCACAGAATAAGGCAGCAACTAAACCCCGTAAAGGCTCAACAGAGGGCCACATACGTTGATTATACCAAACAAGCACGAGGAAAGGCTGAGGTAATTACAAATAGTCCTTTCGAATTAGACATTTAGGGAATTCGGTTTTACGTTTATCGGCTTCTTGATATGACATAGCCACTTCGCGGCTTCTGCGTCAGGGCTGACGTATTACACGTGCGACACGACATCGCACTCGCCCGTCGAAGAAGTGCCTAAAAAAGTACGGAAACTTGCAGAATGGAAACGATAAAAGTAAATCACGTGCCAACATGTGTTTACGTCACATCCGGTGGCTTCTTGTAAACACGGGTGCACCTTAAAACACTCCTGCCCTTTCATGTCGCAAAAGAAGTAAGGAGCAATCTAAAGGAAGTGAAGCCGCGAGAAACCAGCATGAAAGAGTTCCCGTCCGGAAATGCCGCCCTATGCGTGTACAGGAACATACGCAGCAGCGGTGTTGCTCGCTATCACCGTTTCCTGTCAATTTGTCGCGCGTTTCGCGCGTTTTGCGTCGGCACACGCGCGGGACCGTATTGTCTGTCGAACCTGGTGTGTGCGCAGAAAAGTAGGTTGTTGCAATAACAGCAAACAAAAGACGATCGTCACGGGTCGCCTTAGAGCGATCTGGCCTCGCTATTGGCACGAATGTCCCCCCTCCGGCGGAAACCGGGAAACCCGACGTTCGAGAAGTTGCCGGTGTGGTCTTCGGGCCGTGTGACCAGAGTCGGCAGCACAACGGGGAGCGAAGAAAGGGCACAGCCCTGTCCCTCCCCGAAGAGAGGGCTGACCATTGATCAGAGCGGACACGTGGCCGTGCCCAGCTTCGCATCATCGCGGCCGCCACCACAGGTATAACTGCAGTAAAAGCGGTTGCAGCGGCCCAACCGGACTTCCCCGAATGTTGCCCTCCCGGACCGAGGGGTGGGTGACGGGGGGAAGGCTGAGCTTCGGTGGCTTAAGACCAGCCACGTAGCATCCCCGATCCACTCATTGGAGCTCAGTCGTCCGGAGCAGCAGACAAGTCTGGAAATTTCCCCTGCCGTGTGAGAAGTGCATTCAAACTTAAAGTGAGTGACTTCACGTATATCTTTATGTCTTTGGCGCTGGAACCGTGAGATTGCTCGCATCACTTAGATCCAGAAGTACTTTGTGGCTGAATAATTGGTTCATGCTGAACAAGTAACGTACGGCGCCATATATACAAAGAAAGGCGAAAAGAGAGACAAGGCAGAGCGCAATGCGCACTTCGCTCTTTCCATTCCTTCTTTCCGTACTTATTGTGGTATTTTGCGCAGTACGTTACTTGATCGTTATTTAGATCCCACGAGGCGATGAAAGAGGTTATTGCGTAGAACGTTATCGTTGACTTCAATCAAAATTGTGGAAGTACGTATTCAGGGGTTCTGAAGTACTTTGAGCGGTACATGTAAAAAAATTAAATTATGGGGTTTTACTTGCCAAAACCACGATCTGATTATGAGGCACACCGTAGTGGGGGACTCCGGAATAATTTGGACACCCTGGGGTTCTTCAACGTACACCTAAAATCTAAGTAGTACGGACGTGTTTGCATTTCGCCCCCATCGAGCGGTACATGTATTTTTCCGTCGTAGAACAACACTTCACGCAGTTAATGGCTGTCTGAACGATGACATGTGTTTTTCTTTATCAAAACAATTTTTGCGCAATATAAAGCCACGTGACAAAGCTATGTGGTTTTGTGTTGCGTGAAAATAACTGAACGTAGAGCCACACACTTCCCTTCTTGTCAAAGTTAGCATTAACGTTGCAATTTGCACTGGTACTTGTATAGCAGAGCGCGTCAACTGCTGCCCACGTCGCTGTCCACGATGTGTGCAGCGTTAGGTTGAACCATTCACTGTTTGATAGTTTTATGGTTCCTTTTTTGCACATAAGTGTACAAAGATATATTGTTTAAGTTGCACGGAGTGTGCCACGGTTCCTGCTGTCAAAATGAACCCGATGCTGGGGAACATGTCGTGCAGTAGACTACTCATGACGGTTTAGTGCAATGAAATACTCTAATTACATGGTAGTGGAATCTCTTCAGCTTTGCTACCGGTACATAAGTACGTGATACCAATGTTTGCCTTTAGAATGCTTAGCGGCTTTAAATGCATTTATCACGTCAGGTCTGGGCATGCGTTTTTAGCAGAATTGTCAGGTTTACAGTGTTCAGTGTTACAGGTCTCTGATTATCGTTACATCAAGGAGGCGCTTGTCGTAACCTTCGGAATTTCGTGTTTAACTTTGTGTTCATTGAAGGAAAAGTCTTGCCACAATTAAGTTAACAAGGGACTGAAGAACGGGATTTCCCCTCATAAAATAGTGACGTCTGCCCTTTTCGCATCTATGGGAGATTCAAGCATGTTTGTTCTAGCCAAATTGAGAAGTTACTGCCTAAAATCATAGCACCCAGTTGAACAAGGCCTTATACGAAAGCGTCGTTGCGTATATGGAACGCTCCAGCTAACGTTAGCCAAGCTATATTCAACGAAAAATAAAATAAAATACATGGTGCAAGATACGACTTTAAGATACGGGGCTCGGTCATCAGACCTATGACGACCGAACACCGTAGGTCTTATACAGGTAATTGTATAATGGAGCATGTTATTTTAAATCTTTATTTTCGTTGAACAGCTTGGATGCCGTTTGCTAGGACACACAGTATAGCCGCAATAGGCCATTTGTAAAGAAACGTGTTTGAGATCGCCTGTAGTAAAGTTATTCTTGGGATTGGTATTATGCAATGACACCTCTTGCATTCATATTTAACGATCACAACTTAAGAACCCTTCGATGAGTGTGCCCGCCCCCCCCCCCCCCTTCTTTTTTTTTCACTCTTGCTGTTAGCTCGGTGCGAACCGCAATTGTGTTGAAGATCTTGCGCTACTTGGGGCGCTTGAGTGTTCTTGCACTAATAAATCCCATCAATAAGCATCACCGCTCTTCCTCGGCGATAACGGTGGTACGGTGAAGCGTTGGTCAACGTCGAGTGACCAAGGGAATATGATTGGAGTGAAGAAGAATATCAGCATTATATTACTCGGGCTTGGATAATTATGACAGGTGCTTTCTTCTTGTGCCTGCTCGGCAGCCTATCTTGCTCTTCTTAGAGCAAAATGCAATTGCCACGTTTATCAAATTCGGTGCTGCAAAATTTTCTTTTGCGTTCTCTCTCAGTGTTGTCAAGAAGTTCTACAGAAAACATGAGATCATATCGTGATTTTTACTTTCATTTCAGGATGAACGCAAAGCTGCTAGCATTCGTTCTTGTCCTAGTCACCTGTGCCGTATTGATTGATATGGCGGCAGCTTACGACGCCACATTCTTTAACATCGGTGAGTCTGTTTAGCGACAAGAAAGCTTTTCTTTTGGAGGGGGGGGGGGTTAATAAAGCTGCACTGTAAACAAAACGAGAAACGATCACTAGCGCTCAGAAAAAGAAACCACTTAAGGCACGCAGCTATCAGTTCAAATGTAGTCAGGGGGCTGATGGTTCTAATGAAACTGATATTCACATGATTTTGGCTAGAACCGCAGAAAAGCACGCATGTTATTGCTTTACGTTAAATCTACATATTGATATAAAGTTGAATGATTCTGACTTGACTCAGCTTACGGAAAATACGAAACACCAATTTGGTAGCCGCTGATCTTGTAATTTGAACCACGCGTCACTTGTCTTGAACATGAACACTATGCCTCTTTGCAGGAGTCGGCTGCCCTAAGTCGGCACTGGCCTGCGTCCAAGAATGCCGAGATCAACGTGGGCACCGAGGAGGCTATTGCCACGGACCATTCAACATCGTATGCACTTGCTACTGAGACTTGGGACTGATCGGCTATACTGTAGTGTGATAGAGTTTCCTTAGAAGCGTGACGTTCTTCGACCACATTTGTTTTTCTGGTGCGTTTTACTTGAATGACAGCTCTCTTAGCTTTGTCATACGCATTTGTTCGTACCATGATGTACTAAGAGAAGTAAATCAACTCATGTTCCTCAAATGAAACAGCTGTAACACTGGAGCAGTTGCAGTCGGTGTATGTATTTGTATTTCTGTAAGCAGCGAACAAATAGAGCAGCTGTGGTTTTATTAGCGCTACCAACCCTTTAAGAATGGAAAAGAACGCATATACATAAGTCACATTATGATTTCTCATTTGATTTTGTGAATATTTTGCTAGTCAAAAAGTTCAAATCTTTTTTTGACAATAAAGACATTTCTTTGTCCAATGTGCTTCCAAGTTACTGCAATACTCGACAAGTAAATCTTCATTCGTTCGTACATACGTGACGTAAAAGAAAAGAGAAAAGGGGAACACTGCAGCTTCAAGCCGAGAGAGAAATATACTCCGGTAATACTGTATGCATTTATTTCGCTCGATTCTATTTTCTTCTTATCATCCACCGCTTACTACCGATCCTGTATAATAAAGGGCTCGAAGTACCACTCAGACGCTGACGAAGCGTGGAAAGCCAAAGAATTGGAATAAAATCGTTACATTATCCCATTCAGAATCACTAAAGCATTGTCACTTGGCCAAAACGCTGACAAACGCTGGCAGCATCCCGTCGGGTTCATCTCGTGCACTAACACAGCGCCCGGCTGCAGGCGTGTAGCCAGGGGGGGGGGGGGGGCTGATGGGGCTTCAGCCCCCCCCGAAATTTTTTCGTGCCGGCATGCACCGCCAACCAAAACTACCACCGACGCCGGGAATAATAATAATAATAATAATAATAATAATAATAATAATAATAATAATAATAATAATAATAATAATAATAATAATAATAATAATAATAATAATAATAATAATAATAATAATAATAATAATAATAATAATTTATTTTCCATGAAAAGAATTACATGGTGGGGTTCTGGATAAAAAGTTGCACGCAGGGAACTTGACCAGCCCAAAAACCCATCGAAGGCAACAGAGGGTGTCGGGCGCTCACATGTGAGTAAACAGATGGGAAGGTGTCAATTTACAAAAAAAAAGTGTATACGAGACAGGTAGTAATACACTTTAGCAATTAGAAAAACAAGTAGTCTGCATTAACAAGGAAATATTGAATTTATACATGAGCAATATAGATTACATAAAGAAAGTCTTATTATACGAAAACAGGAAGAAAAATAGGGGGAAAAACATAACATAACTATATTCAGTGCAGCATAAACTAAAGCAAATAAAGGGGGGAAAAGTCATACAGTATTGCATATGAACAAACTCATTAAACAACAAGGATTAGTTGGACTGAAAGCAGTTGTGCAGGCTGCATAAGGACAGAAGGTCTATTTCTCGTTAGGCGTGGTTATTGAGTAAAGTCGGAAGTGTATGTCGAAGCATTTGTTGACCATAATTCGTTCTTGAGTGCGGAATGTTCCATTGTTCAGGTGTCCTTGTGTTATAGGCTGCCTGCGAAACGTTCGTGTAGGCAAGCTATTTTCAATCATTCTGTATTCTGTCTACAATGTCTTTTTCATGCTCGAAAGACATTTCGGCACGAACATTGCGTACTCGGGCTGGATTTCGCGGCACCTGGGGTGGATTTCATGGCACCTGGGGTCACGTAACGCAAGGAGCCCCATCCGAGCACAAATTTTCAAGGGCTTTTCGATAGCGAGCGGGCGCGTTGTGGCATCTCGCAGCGGCCGCGGAATCTACGGAGCGCATGGATTTCAATTCCGAAACTGTATGGGTGTAACGTTCTCATAAACTTTTGACGCGAAAGGTGCACTGACATTTCCAAAGGCGTGCTTTAAAAGATTTTCAATTCTGGAACTTTATGGGGTTAATGCTGTTATAAACTTGGACCATCATGCGTGCACTGGAGCCCTCGTGTCCAAGCCGTTCCAGAAATGAAAGCACGCGCTCGCAATCTTCCACACACACGAAAATACTAAATATTACCGTGACTGTGAGCTAGCAGCTGATAATTTTCTCCAAACATTTTCAAGACGCGTACCCGATGTGATCGATCAGCTGGACCAGGGCAGACAAAGTAAAATTTGAGAAAACAGGAGAAAGGAAATGGCCTATTATTGAGGAAATTCTTTTTGCGGGCTACAAGGTCTGGCTCTCGTTGGCCACAGGGACAGTGGCCCTATGGATTTAAGCATAGGCCGCGCTGAAAATACAGGTATTTTCAGAGCGCTCCTTCGCTTGCGAGCTGATTGTGGAGATACATATCTGAAGAACCATTTGGAAAGTTGCCCCAGTAATGCCTCGTATTTAAGCCCAGATGCACAAAACCAAATTATAGAAATCTGTGCCGAAATTATCAAAGAAAGCCTAGTTGCAAAAGCAGGCTGCTTCTCCATACTTCCTGACGAAACGACGGACATCGCTGGAATCGAACAGCCTACTGTTTGTGCAAGGTACCTAAACAAGGCTGCCAACGGCATCGAGGGATTGTTTTAGGTTTTACCACCGGAATAGATGCCCTCTCCCTTTGCGACTGCAGGTTCTATGTAAATGTGTACAAACTGTTGCAGATTCTAGTCACCCTTCCAGTGACCACATGCCAGCGCAGAGCGAATATTTTTTAACAAGAGTTTACTAAAAAACTACTTGCGCTCTACAATGTCTGTGGAACGCATGGTTAGACTGGTACTTCTATACACCCACAGAGACGTCGGCATCAACGTGTCCGAAGTCATTGACCGCTTCGCTCAACTTCCCCGCCGAGAGAAGTTTGTCCTTTAGATAGCAAAGCAGCAAAAATCAATGCAAGTAAAAAGCTCTGTTCCTTCACGTCCATAAGCTCGTAATTATGAAAACGTATGACTGTTGGTTAGCTTTTAAAGCCGCAGAAATTTTAGCCGTTTATTCTAGCAGTTAGCGTCATGATCAAAATTATCATGCGAATACGGAAATTAGGAGGACATCAATAACCAATTTTGACCAACCTTGCTCATTGAAAGCCCGGCCCACGCGACGTTTGCCAAAAACACACGCGGATATTGGGTAGTAACTTGCCGCATCATCTGTGGCTTTCGTTTGGTCTTTTCTTTCCTTTCTAGCTACCTGATTTTATTTCTTTTTTGAAACGAAGCAAAACCCTCCTTTAATTTTGGGTGCAGGCAGTTAAATTACACATTTTCGTACTCATTTCTGCATTATTCCTCTATTATTCTACCTGTATGGTGCTGTCGCGACCGCTGCGTGGCCCGAGTACATATCACGATTTCTGCGATCATAGTTTTGTTCTTGCCTAAATCTTCTGTCTTTCTGTGCGCAAAGTTTACTATCTCTGACTCCGCAACCTGTTTATTTGTCTTGTTTGACGCATAATATACAGTGACGTTTGATTAAATACGTAGGTTTATTGGAGACTTAGACGTATATTTAAATATCTTGTTGCGAGGTGCTGTGTATACAAGCAGTGAACTTTGTTTCCAGCGACTCTTTTTTGCCCTTTAGCGAGTTGTATCTTCGCATTTGTATATTCCATTCTATCTTCGCATATCTAATGTATATTTTGCAGAACTCCTACTTTTATGTGACTGCCACAGATACGAAGATGAGAGGATTGCCCTTCGGACGGCTTTGGGGCACTTAGAGGACAGTCCTTTTACGGAGGAAAAGATCTTGAGCGCTTGGCCTCGTGCGTCTGCTATGTGCAGGGCTACAAAGGCGCTGCTGTGCTTTTTGAAGTGCGCAAGCCTGTATGACCGCCTGTGACGAAACTCAGCGATGAACGCTTAACTGTAAATGTGCAACGTGTGAACTGTGAACTTCTCTCTTCCTTCTCTTTCAATCCCTTCTCCCCCTTCCCCCGTGCAGGGTAGCCTACCGGGCTCAGCATGGTTAACCTCCCTGCCTTTCCCTTATGACTTCTCCCTCTCTCTCTCTCCTACTTTTTATTTGTACTCACTGTTGCGAGTATAATCTCGGTGTAATTACAATACACGACCGGTAACAGCTGCTCCTGCGCAATCTATTGCAACGAGGGACAGCGTCATTGAGGTTTTTTCCTGGCCGTTGCATATGTGCAAAATTGTAAACAAGGTTCTTGAATGACGAAGATTCATCAAAATATTTGTCCTCAACTTATTCATTTCATGGCCTTTACGTTCTTTATATCAGCTGTATACACTGCTTTGCTGGTTTCGAACTGATATATTTCTAATGTTCGTGTTATATTTTCTTTCCTTATTAAATAGACAAAAAAAAGCGCGGCCGCATTGATATCAGTTATTTCTGCCAAAATTTTTTGGGACATATGAATATATTCTTTTATGAAAAAAATACTTATTTTACTTGAGAGTGCAAATTGTTCAATAATTCGTTTGCAGCATCTAATATACAATGGCATTGGCAATGCAGTTATTATTCATGTATTTGATCCCTCGACAACTTCTATAAGGAGGAGGCCGCGCTGCAACCTGAGCCCCCCCCCCCGAACAAAATTTCTGGCTACGCCACTGCCCGGCTGTGCACAGCGTTGATCGAAACGCATACTGTCATGTTGCTTGGCGTGCGCTGCGGCGCGCCCTTCCTTCAGTTTACCGGCGTTCGCATTGTACTAAACATGTTGCTTGCAATATTTGCGAACACGTGAAACCAACAAGCAAAAAGAAAAGAAGAGAGAGAGAGAAAAAAAAAAAGAAGCGGAATAGGGGGGGGCGGAAGGGGAGGGTTACGCGAGGGCTCGCTGTACGCGTCTGCTGCTTCATGCAAGCGTGTAAGTTGCCTGCTTCTTAAGAAAGTCGGAAAGTATTTTGTTCAGGAGTTTCCAGGAGCTCTTGCGGTGCGAGCTGAAATTGTCCGCTATCCTAACAGCACAAAATTTGCCTTGCTTGGCTAAAGAACTCCGTCGGTATGCTAGACGACCTAATGCGACTGAGTGTTTTCCAGGCGTGCGGGGGTGTCAAGATCACGCGTAATTTTATATATATATATATATATATATATATATATATGTGTGTGTGTGTGTGTAAGAAAGGGTCAGGCAAGGCGACATAATATCTCCACAGCTATTCACTGCATGCTTAGAAGAAACATTCAAGCTTAGACTGGGAAGGCTTCGGAGTCAGGATCAATGGCGAATATCTCGGCAACCTTCGGTTTGCAGATGACATTGTCCTATTCAGCAACCGTGGAGACGAATCGCAACAAATGATTCAGGACTTTACCCGAGAAAATGTAAGAGCGGGGTTGAAGATTAATATGCAGCAGACAAACAATGTTCAATAGCCTGTTAAGGGAACAAGAATTCAGGATCACCAGACAGCCTCTAGAGTCTGTAAAGGAGCATGTTTATCTAGGTAAATTACTCACAGGGGACCCTGGTCATGAGAAAGAAATTTACAGAAGAATAAAATTGGGTTGGAGTGCATACGGCAGGCATTATCAACTCCTGACTGGGAGCTTACCACTTTCATTGAAAAGAAAAGTGTACAATCATTGCATTTTACCGGTGCTGACATATGGGGCAGAAACTTGGAGGTTACAAAGAAGCTCGAGAACAAGTTAAGGACCGCACAAAGAGCGATGGAACAAAAAATGTTAGGCCGAACGTTAGGAGACAGGCAGAGCGTGGTGTGGATCAGAGAGCAAACGGGGATAGCCGATATTCTAATTAACATTGAGAGAAAAATGCGTAGGATGGATAACCGGTGGACCATTAGAGTTACAAAATGGATACCAATAGAAGAGAAGCGCAGTAGAGGACAGCAGAAAATTAGGTGGGGGGATGAAGTTAGGAAATTTGCAGGCGCAAGTTGGAATCAGCTAGCGCAATACAGGGGTAATTAAATATCGCAGGAAGAGGCCTTCGTCCTGCAGTGGACATAAATATAGGCTGATGATGATGATATATAACCAGAAGCTCATACTTCTTGTTCGCAATAACCCAGCTAAGGGAATGGAAAGCTCACTGCAGTCCGCTGATTTCTTTTTAAATGCGAAGCATTTCTTGCCGGCGGCTCTGTCTGTTGTCCCGCGTGCCACACCCCCACAGCACGCGCGTCCCCTCCCCCTCTCTCTCGCTCCTCTCCTACGCTCCCCCTTTCTCTCCTCTAGGAATCCGGAGCGGCGCGCTCGACAGGTGGTGCGACAGCTGCCTACTCCGCTGGGGGCGCCACGGTAGTTCCGCGGTATGAAAATGACGGAGCGCGTGCACCTCATTCTCTCTCCTGTGCAGCGCCGCGATGAACGCTCGGGCCGCTGCCGAGAAACCATCTCCCGCTCAAGCTAACCATCTCCCCGCTGCTTCGCATCCACTTATGGTTCCCTTAAGCGGGAGATGGAGTAATTTTTTTTTACGTCAGGCCTTTTGTCACAAGCCTTAGGTATACCAGCCAGGTATACCCGCGCTGTATACCTGGTGATGTAGGTATATTCTTGCTATTTTGGCTTTGTTTCTCAGGCGTAGTTTCTACTGTAAACATAAAGATGGCAATGAGAAAAGCGATGACGTGAAGTGTTATCCCGTCAGCTTCGATTCGGAGAATGAATAATTCTGTGAAACGTACGTAATAACGCTTACTAACAATATACAAGTATGCTGGAAGCTTAACACTGCCATAACGTAAAATCGAGTGTTTCAAGCTACGAATACATTATGTTCTTAAGGGCAATAAGGCATTCGAGACAAAATAATAATTATTTTATTTGACGAAATTCACAACAGCGCAACGGTGATGAACGTCACAATATTTGCGATAATCAGCCATAAAGTTGTTAAATATCTTAACTTCATCAATGAACTACTTATTGACTGATACACAGACGTTACAACGGGAATTCAAGCCGGTCATTGCTCAACTTATGTTCACTTAGTCAGAATGTGGAGACTATAGCTTCAGTTTCCCGGTTTATGTTAGAACTAGCGGCAAATCCATTTGCGTTCCATGCATTATGTCCCCCCAAAGCTTGCATTAGGCCCTGTGAACCCCCACGTAGAACAACAAGGTATTTAGTTGCTAATATTTAGATTGAGTATCATGAACATTTTTACGAGGGCGAAGGAATCGAAAACTGGCGCCTTGTTTGGTCCTGGTATAAGTGCCACTGTACGAGTACTTGGATGAAACCCGCTTGGCACCGGATTGTGATTCCAAGCCTAAAAATAATAAAAAAAGAAATACGAAAGACAAATAACAAAGACCAGTGCAGAGCTTCTTTCTGTCGGTTTCAGTAAGATGAAATTCTTCGAAGCAGCCTTTTCTGTTGAGCCGCTGCGGCCGCGATGAACGACCTGAAGCTTTGAGCGTCGAATGATCGTTAGAATGAAGGCCTCGTTGAGGGCGCTTTCACCCTTGCCGTCAGCTTTCAGTGACGCCTTCTAGTGACTTCAAAGGTTGCACCCCGCAGATGTTCAAGGGCGAGTGCCCAGCTCGTACAAAACAACAACTGCTTCCGAGAAATGAGGTCACTGCAAGACGCCGTATACGGCGATGTCCTACGAAGACTACAGCAGTGGCTGTGTAAATTCCGAGCGTCAGAAACGTGGCATCATTGCAGTTTATTTTGCTATTGATCTCCTTCCATATTGCGGCAGTGTATTCAAATTTTAATGAACATAGAGACCGTAAATGTGTTTTTTTCTTCCTCGGAATACTGCTTATGCAATAACACATTATAAATCAGTGTTGAATCTTCCCAGACAAAGTGATTACTTCGATAAGTGCACTTTTTCTATGCAACATTATTTCGACTTTTTATTCTGTCAAAACTAGTGTAATCGACAGCAACAGAGCCTGCTGTATAATATGGCCCATATATGCTGTATAATATGGCCCATATAAGCTTCTGTGATAGGCATGAGACGCAAAACTGCATTTCGAGGGCAATGCCGTGCCGTTACTATTGTGGTCTGCGTTATTAACATCACACCTGAAAATAGCTTCAGAAGCTTTCGAAATTAAAAAAAAATAGCTTCACGCACGTTGTGTTTCGAGTATTGTACAGACATAAATACTGGCAACACCAAAATCAAACCTACTGAGCAAAAAAGTCTGTGTAATACTAACATCAAAACAAATATAACAGCAACCACAAAGACGACGACGACCATGAGTAACAATTTCAGTGATGTCATAAGAAGAAGAAGGTAACTTTCGAAATCGGGACTTTTTTCATTTAATTTACATGTCAGGAACACACAGGAAGCTGCCGAGTGGAGTGTGCACTTTGCCTCAAGTTCTTAAAACCCTGTTGAACGTAAGTTCCTAGGCGATATGAAATTCATTGGGCCCCCTCTGCCCCCCCCCCCCCCATCCAAAAATAAAAAATAATTAAATTATGGGGTTTTACGTGCCAAAACCAGTGCTGATTATGAGGCGCGCCGTAGTGGGGGGACTCCGAAAAATGGACCACCTGGGGTTCTTTAACGTGCACCTAAATCTAAGTACACGGGTGTTTTCGCATTTCGCCCCCATCGAAATGCGGCCACCGTGGCCGGGATTCGATCGCGCGACCTCGTGCTCAGCTGCCCAACACCATAGGCACTGGGCAACCACGGCGGGTCCCCTCTGCCCAACGTGCCAGACAGTTATGCTGGCGTGACATAAAATTTCTTACACTTGAGCGCAACGGCGTTGTGTGTTCGTGCCGGAGAGCACGCTGAAGTTTACGATAGTACCACTTTCTCCAACGAACCGTGTGGGGCAGGTTACACCTGCGTTTAGGGCCTAGGTAACATAATCATCTTCACATCACCGAGGATTTTATGTCAGCTTTAATAACTTTTTTTAACGTATTTCTTATCTAAGTGCAGGAGGAAACAATAGTGTACTTCATTGTCCAGTAGGCTACCTAGAATAAGGAGGCCGCTCACCTAGAGCGCAGAACGCGCTTGCTCAAATAAAAGCTCATTAAATGCGTAAGCATTGCTATGTCAACTCACTCGGAAAAATTCTCTCCGTCTGTCAAACAACGCGTGATGACTGACGCTTTCGCTGCGTAAGAAAATGCTGTATAAACAAAAATAAACTGAAAGAATTCATATGGTTAGAAATGTAAACAATGGGTTGATCAGGATGATAAGGAGTGATGAGGTATTATATGGGTCTGATAAGATTGATAAGGACTGATAATGGTTGATAAGGGTTGTATCACTTCCGATAAGGTTGATAAGGGCAGATAAGGGTTTAGGAGGGTTGGATCAATTCTGTTAAGGTTGATAAAAACCGATAAGGGTCGGATCGAGTCCGATAAAGTTGATAACGTCCGATAATGGCTGATAAGGGTCGTATTGAGACCGATAAAATTGATAACGATAGATAAGAGTTGAACAGACTCAGATTATTTTCGCTAAGGTTGATAAGGGTTGAAAGGGTTAGAACAATTCCGATAAGGTTGGTAACGACCGATAAAGATTGATAAGGGTTTATACTGGTCGGATCAAGAGCCAAAACAGATTACAAGGCCAATAAAGCACACATTCAAGGAACCGTCTACTGCTTCGTCAATCGCGCTAAACAACATACGTCGTATGCGTGGATATGAGCAAGCGGCACAATGCTTGCGCTTACTCAGGCAACTCCAGCGGAGTTTCGGCATAATTTTCTATCTCTCTCTCGCTGAAACACTTTATTTCTTGTCGGTGACGCCGTCTAATTCCAGAAGGTGTCACCTGAAGTGCCTTGGAACGAACAGTGAAACGAAGCAGGGGCGCGGGGTCTACCGGTCTCTTCGAGGTGCGTGGATGCTGCAATCCCTTCGAGACCTCCTGTGGCGGCGAACGGGCTGTTATGATTGGCTTGGAATTTGACCGCTGAACTGTGAGAAACATCTTCGCGTGCTTTCCCGTGACGAGAGACTGATATCATCTTCCTGGAAACTCGGATTCCTCAGGTGTGGGAAACATCCCCCCACGCTTTCCGATGACGAGAGACTGATATCATCTTCCTGGAAACTCGGATCCCTCAGGTGTGAGAATCATGCGCGCGCGCTTTCCCGTGACGAGATAATCGCCTTCATCACCGAGAAAGCGTCACCCCTGTACGCTCTGAGCAGACGCAAAGGCGAGCACCCAAAGGAGAAGGCACGAAGGGAAAGGGGTCTTCCACTTGACAACGCGACAAAGGCACAGACACTTACACAAGTTTCCCAGGGAGACATCGGCTACCACAAGACCGCGAGGGGTTATTTAAGGCCGTCCTGGCCCCCGTGTTAGGCAGAACCGCTCGAGACTCGGATGGAGTCACAACCATGTATTAATGAAGTGAATACAGTCTGTTCTATTTTTCATCATTAAGATGACCGCCTTCATCGCCGTCTCCTATTTTCTGCGTCGACAAAACCTACCTCACCCGGTCGAGATCGTATCACGGCTTATTGAGAAGCCAGTGAGTATGGGCCACAGCAACGTATAATGAATTACGATCCTGTGGAACGTAAATACCCTTCCTCCATTTGGTGTGTACCTCACATGGACATGCTGCACTGAGTAAAAATCAACATTCATCGGACAGTCCATAAAAATATGCAAATATGTGCACAAAATAAAAACATAAAGATATACGTTAGCCTTAAGGAGTTCAGTATACCGGGTGTTTCTGCACAGACATTAACCAATTTTTAAAAATTACTTGTGGCAGATAGCACAATTGTAATCCTTGCGCTGAATTGCTAAAATAGAGGGGCATTATTTTGCACGAAAAATCGAAATGCACCACTCACTAATTAAAGCAATTACTAATAATGGTTAACTAAGTACCTTACGGCACATATTGCAATTTAAAATTGTAACCAGAGTGTTCACAAGGCGGTTCACATACAACGCATGCTCATGATTACACCAGTTTCGAGATATTAATTCGCGAACTTCGCGAAGAAATACATTGGCAGTCCAGTTACTTTTGTGCTTCAAAGCATAAAACGGCGTCCGGTTAAAAGAAGTGTGTAGAACGACAGTGAAACTTTAGTTGATGCGCATATTTTCAAAATGATGTCATCGACAGAATTAATTTCAAGTGGATATGCCTTGCACTCTCACCGCTACAATTTGTAAATTGCAATGTGAGCCATGAGGTAAATAATTAAGAAATGAATTAGCAAGGTTGAATAAGTCGATTACACATTTCGGCATCTCGTGACAGTAATGTCCGCCTCTTAGAGGGGGCCAGCTCAAGAAATAGAAATGGGCTACCTGCCGCATGCGATTTTTAAAAATTGCCTAAAATATTCGCAGCAACACCTGCTATATGACTACGAAATGACTACGATATATATATATATATATATATATATATATATATATATCGGAATAATACTCGATGTAATTTATTCCTAAAGCCCCCAGAACGTCGCATGTTTACTATGCTTTACGGCAGATAATGTCATATACGTATAAGCTAATGATTTGGTTTGCCTGCGTGAAACTAACCCAGTGATGCCTTTTTAACAAGGGCGACTTTTTTACCGTCCAACTGCAGACATAATAAACGACATGGTTTTCATAAAGTAACACACAATTCTTAAAACACCACAAAATTTGTTACCTGTGGCACAATTTTATCAATCAAAATAGATTGAACTGCATAGTGAGAAATTACGTGGTCATATGGCCACACTCGGACTTCATGGGCTCAATGGGCTAAAGAATAAATGCTGTTTCAAGATGCCGGTTAAAGATGGCACCATTCTTACAAGCACGCAGAGGCTCCACGTGTTGGGCTAAAGATTGCATCCTTGTACAATGCTTGCTGGGCTTTGGTCTGACCGGTGGCAAGCTCAGCGCTCTTATCCTCCACCTGCTTACGCTTGCGGCCTGCAATGAGCAACGCTGCTAAGTTGGTCGTGGGGCCTTCGCAGGCGATGAGCATCACGTAGGCAAGGACGTAACACCAGATCAGGACGGCAAAACACTCTGATACCTGCAATGCGAAAAAAGTGTAACGAAGGAGGCAAAACTCGCGTTAACTTTCAATGTAAAGATGTAGGGTCCAGTGACACTTTAATGAGCTGTAATAAGTTATTGCATACAATATACGAAAGCAAGATAACCACAACTTGAATAAATCACGTCGTGCTTACGTACTCCGCGATGTTTTATTTTATTTACATTTGCAATTGTGGCTTATATGTCTGCTTATATGTTTAAATGACTGCAATAACAGGAGGAATTTGCGTACAAACGCATCGAATGGTGGCTTTCCATCGAAACTGGTGTAAGCCAT
Source organism: Dermacentor silvarum (assembly GCF_013339745.2). Classification (NCBI taxonomy): domain Eukaryota; kingdom Metazoa; phylum Arthropoda; class Arachnida; order Ixodida; family Ixodidae; genus Dermacentor; species Dermacentor silvarum. The sequence continues at coordinate 110,543,094 of NC_051154.1, forward strand.
CACCAATAAACAAAAGACTAGAAACCGTCGTATATTTCGTGATTCGAAGCGGTAAATAATTCTTCATTACCATTTGAGCGAGCTCTTCCACGAGGAATGTCTTGCGTAAGAAATAGAGGCCAAATGTACCGTGTTTCGCAGGTGACACGAACTAAAGACATATGCTCGTGTAAAGACATGTTTATAACGTCTTACGGGCCCTGATTGTGTTTAAATAAATAAAAGAAAAGAAAGAAGTGAGCGTGAGCTTTACGGTGTAATCGGCACCTAATAAAGGGTAACTTAGGAAAGTTAGAAAAGGTTAGAGAAGGTAGGCAAATGCTTATTCTTTACTCGAGCTGTAACTGAACAGAACCTTTAGCGCAGCCTCTCATTGTCAGGAGCACAGTGACAATCACGGGCTACACGCGGAAGCAAATGTGTGGATGGCTTTTTTGGGTCACGAACGCAACATACTCGTGATCCATAGTTACTCCAAAAAGTAATAATGAGTTAGAGGGAACGAATACATTAGTTCACGATTGTAAGGTAGTATCCTCCACTTGGCAGCATTCTCTACAAGATCGGCTAGGAAAGATGATACACTAGAAAATTTGTGAGCTTTGTTTCCCCTGAAAATAGAATGAAAATATTCGCGTCACCTATATTACACGTTACATGCTAAACATTGGAAATACCGGCTGGTGCTGCAAGATGCAACTCATTCGACTACTAATCAAAACTTTTGCTCGAACGTGAACTGCGTGTAAACCACTTGTTGGAACTTTGCACTACCACTGCAATGAAATAACTTCCGTCTTGGTTGCATAGAAGGTTCCACAAACGCTGAGCAAATATTCACATGGCATAAAATACGCAGGTTCTTTGGACTTAAATACACGGACAACAATTATTCTGTACTCAGCGTGAGCGTTACATTCGTGAAGATAAGTTCAGCGCATATTCGTGGAAACGCTGTGACCTACTATACATCTGGATTGTGACGCCCGTACTGCTGGTGCATATATCGCCTCACGTATTAAAAAGGTAAGTAGTAGTTCCTATTGACGTTTGAGCAGCTCGAGGTTACTCATAAGCAACTGAAAAGCGTACAGCCTCATGGCTTAGTTGGATTACTGTTCCTCTCAAGATCTCAAGGCCCATGGTTCAATCGAAAGAATTGTTTTTGAAAAATGAGTTCATGTACATGTGTGTAAATAAGCTCTTGTGTGGGCACGTGCGCGTGCATGTAGACATGTGATTGTATTTCTAGCGCAAGTACTGAGCAACCATAGCGCCGCATTTTTTCCCTCCGGATGTAACCTCGCACTAGATTTTGTTCCACCAAAAGTGTCTTTACATCACACAGATGGTGCAAGTCCCCGTTAGCCGCCACACTTTCAGCATGTGTTCGTTTATGGAGTATTATTCCCAACCAGCCCTTCAGAGCCTGCTGTCAAGCATAAGTCAAGGAACCTATGACCCGCTAGTGTCCGACGCCCGGGAGGCTCACCATTATGCTCTCGAAAAGGGCCACGGCATTGCTTTTCAGAGAGGGCCGCAGGCCATTGCGACATCGTTGGCAATGACCTCTCAGACGGTGCAGCTCGGTTCGCTCACGGCACTGCCCAGGCATTTCGTGTACCTTTGTCTAAAAGGCACGCTACAAGGAAATTTGGATCAGTGACTCGTAGCGTCACTCTCGCTGACTTTCGAATTGTCACTTGCAAAATTCTCGACCCTTGCCAGAAGCTCCAGCTACCAGGTCTCTCCCGCTGCGATGCAACATATGTGTTGCTTTTGGCTGGGTGTGGCATTCACAAAGAGTCATTCGTTCGTCATTGGAATAAGTGGCACACCTTCATTCGACTATTGCGGGTGTGAGTAGTCTATTTCCTCTGCATATGTCCCTACTACGAGGAGCAGCGCCATCTACATCGCACCATGTTAGATCACATGAATTCAAAATCCTTCTCAGTCAATAAAGAGTACTTGGAACGTGGCCTGCATTCTCACAGGCCCAGTAAGCAAGAAGTACATTACTGCAGTTCCTGAAGTTGACAGTTCTCAATGAGCGACTGTAGTTTTGACGAAGGACGAAGCGGGCCCCTGTGTTTTCTGTCGTCTCTTTCTTTTCATCACCTAACCCCATTTTTTCCCTGCGTAGGGTAGCAAAGCAGACGCGCATCTTGTTGACCTCGCTGGCTTTCCTTCTAATGTGATTAAGATTCTTTGGGTATTTCACGCACTTTCCGGAGTCTGACTGTCTGTCTATTTTACCTGTGTATCTAGCCGTTTTTCTGCCAACTTTGGTCACTAGGTAGTTCATGGTGTAATGTTTAAAGCATCGGGATGCTGGGCTGAGGCAACCGGGTTCGAAACCAATCGTCGGGCCAACAACGGTCATGGGCATGTGTTATTGGGTATGTGCCGCTCATCAATGAAACCGTTTCACATACGCCAACTTGTCTTAATGGGCCACTGCTTACGTGTCGTTGTTAAATTAACCTATTTGACTCCAACTTGTATCCCTAGATAAGAGCCACTAGATACGTGTCGCTCTTCAATGAAAAAAGAAATCATTTAGATTTCTCCGGTGCTGGGTGGAGTCGAACCCGCTTCAATATGTTGAGGCCACCTTGTCTGAATGGTATTCACACACGCGCCACGTGGAGTATTCACTGCGCTAGATGGTGCAGTGAGTCCAGAGGGAAGCACGAGATGGGCGCCTCATACATCCCGTACTTCTATGGTGGCAATGTGGTGTGTCGATACATGCTAATTACATGAACGTCGACACTCATCGTGAGATGGGTCCTGCCAGATTTTTTTCTCGCTCTCGCTATACCAGTTTACGTATACGGTTATAGCTTGGTGAGAACTTACATGCAGCATAGCGTGACAGCAGCATCATGCTCATCGTACTGTTTTGTCTGATTACTCGCGCATCAACTCAAGTAAAGAATCAAGTAGAGCCTTTTTTTCTCGCGTTGTGACCTTCCTGAGATGTCCGGGCACTCGGATTGTGTGTTGGGCCACTCACCAACGTGTAGTGGGAGTAGAACAAGCGCTCCCTGGCAATGTGATGGGAGAGCATGAAGAAGGGTGAGTGCAGCAGGTACACGCCGAAGGATAGCCGACTGAGCGGGAGGAAACCCTCCCATGAGAGGAACTGGATCACTGGACCTGGCCGTGACGAAAGGAAGCATAAAGCAACGCTGTGATATTCGTACGCGAACGGTGCACTGGTGCACGAGAAACATTTGGACTCTGAGATCGGCTTTGTCATGCGACATGATTGCGTAGCCTGAAACTGTGGTCAGGTAAACAACCTCTGGGACAAATGGCCGACATTGGCTTTAATGCAAAAGAGTAAAGGTGCTGCAGTAGAGTCATAAATCATGATAAGCCGTGACGCCTTGCAGCTCAGCTCACCTGTTCTGCTTGTGGCGCAGGCGAACACAAACCAGGCCAAGAACAAAGACCACAGTATTCTGTCTGTGAACGCGTACAGCATTCGGTTCACCTCACTGGCTCTGGCGTCGCTGCGGTACCACTCGTGCTTCATGAATAGGCAGTAGAGGCCGCATGAGAGCGCAATGCACCAGCCAACTGCTTGAACTATCTGGTCAGAAAATGCATGAACAATTGATGTGTACACACTGCACACGTATAGAGAAAGAAACAACAGCGAGCGCATCACTGGCATTTCACATTTGTTTCATGTGCGTGATGTGCCTAAATGCATACGTGACATCGTACTGAAACAACATAGTTGCATTTTTGCATGAGCTTCTAGAAATATGTCCTGATAAAGATAACGCTGCAGGGTCTCATGCAAGTAGTGATGACATTAGAAAATTCTACTTGCCTTGAATATCTTTCTTTGACCGCACTTTTGAACGGCTAGGAATGTCATGCATCCGGAGAAGAAGCATACGCCGTGGTAAAATGGCCGACTGTAGTACTTGTTCAGTGTGTCCAAGAATTTACTGCAAGAAACACAAATTTTTTGTTGGAACTCAACACATACAATACAAGCATAAGCGTTCGAAGATTTCTCCCAGAGACATTTATCACAACTTTGCAACCAGAGTTAGGGTACCTGAAATGAGCATATCGTTCACGTTCCAGTTAGTGGGATTATAAAATTTGCATCACAGAAGAGCAGCTAGCTCTGTCGGTTTTATGCAAATGTTAGAATACATAATATCTACACTTTCGTATATGTTGGTGGCAGCAGGCATGTTCATGATGTTCGATTTCCATTTAAAGGCCTGAAGGGGTAAGGTTACGGATTTAAGATGAGTATGTATTTTTATACGGATGAACTACGGGGGAAGGGGTCAGTACCTAAATTTAACTATTAATAGGCGTGTTGTAAAATATAAAGCGGGGAATGAACGTGGAATGCAAACATGCTCGTAGGTGGTGGAAATTATTCCAGAGCTCCGCTCCCCCTTTCCCCCTACTTTGTACGTCGGGTATTTATCTCAAGCACATTTATAAACTATTGAACTACTGCATTTAGGTGTTCATGAAAAAAAAAATTAAATCTTGTACTGACTGCAGAGGTATGCGGCTGTTGTAACTTCAAAAGGCCCCATCGTTGCATACAACCTCCTCGCCTTCATTTTTCTCTCCTTCTATTGTTGTGTAATATATTGTTGAATAACATTTTACCGAAGCCTGAGCGCAGTTCATAGTTTATACATCCAGAGAAGATGACTCGGGAAGTATTCTGCATATACAAGCGAACCTTCGTCTTCTGTAATGACAACTAATCGCAGGTGCTAGAGTTGAAGTTCGTGAGTTGCCCATAGTCAATGTACGATTGCGAATTATTTGATGTGCCCTGCACTTTATCTTCAATCAATCAGTCATCGAGTTTATTTACATCGTGTAGGTGTGGGCAAGCTTTGGCGAAAAGCGAAACAATTCGCTTGAAGAAAACCCAAGCCCCCTTATACAAGGCACACAACTCGGGATATACAGACATACAGACAGGCATGCTACAGACATGGAAGATGGGCAATGTACATATGTCGCAATTTACTGTTCCTGAAAACGCAACAAAGAAGTTACAAGAATAAATAAAATTTCACAAGGCACTAGCTTGTATTTTCTGCTTTCACACCATTAGGTAATCATATATTATCAAGAAGTACAGAGAAGCATTCGTTTTAAAAAAATTAAGAATTTTGTCGCAATTGATTTTCCTAAAATAAACGACAACAATGGTGTTGAACTCTCTTCTTGGGGTTGGAAAAGCAACAAAACCCCCAAAACAAAAAAGAACATTTCAGCACAATTGTTTTTATATAAAACAAGCAAATAACAATCGCTTTGAACCTTGATTCTAGAGGTTGGAAAAAGGGCAAAAAGTTATAAGAATTGGTTTTTAATATCTCGCATGCTACATCTTTCCAGTACTATTCCGCAGCTTCGCAATGTGTTCAAGAAGTGAGGCAAACTATACCGTAACATTTGTCATCCGTATTCAGTTCGGCAAAAGGGGATAGTCCAGAAGTCTTGCTTGCGAAACGAATAGAAAGGATCATTTGCTCTTAGATCAGCGAAATTTATATAAAAACATATTGCATATGATAGACAGACGTTTTATATTTGACAGCTAAGTTCGAATCATAAAGTTGAAATGCTGGTATGACATTAAAACGTTGAAAAAGTTTCTCAGTATGCGCGTGATAATCAGCATTCGCTATAGACCGAAGAGCCCTCTTTTGTAATATAAGTATTGCGTGCTTATTTTTTGTGTTGAATTTCCCCACACTAAAGAGCAGTAATTTATGCGAGATAAAAACAGTGCGTTAAGGAGCATTACATTTATCGATACAAGTAGAATGCGTCAAAATTTTCCAATAACACCTACACTTTTAGGCAGGTTGGATTGAACGTAGTCAAAGTGACCCTCCCAAGACATGTTTTTATGAAAGAGGACCAGAGCTGCGGGAGAACATGACTTTGAAGATTCGGTTGAAGTGCAATAACCTTACCAATGTAAATGTTTGGGCTCGTTGGTAGCTCATCCTTAACTATGCTTACAGCGCAAGGCTTCACGTGAGCGAAAGAGGAGACTAGAAGAACACAGAGAAAAATCATCGTGGCTAAATCACGGCGACATGGGACCATGGCAAAGCATTGCATTCCTGAATATAATAAAGTGTACTCTGCAGCAAATACAAGTTCCAGATTAGAATAATGTACCTTAATGCACTAATCAAGATAGATGACCAATTAGTGTACATATGCGTTCTTGCGACGTAACCGCTGCACCTAGAGTAACTATGAACAAACCGCTCATTTATCGTGACTGCTTTATTTCTTTGTCTCCGGTGAGCCAGGAGTCTCCGGTGAAGTACCTTCTTGGCAGTAGAAGGCAAAATGCACTAGGGAGAAGAAAACTTTATGGTCCTAATAAACTGCGGCGATTCTGCAGACGTAAGGATACCACCTCTCAGCATGGATAGTTTACAAAAGAAAGTAGGATGTACGAATCGCATGCTTAAGAAATAACTACAGCATTTACGTCAAAAACCGAACACATGCACACGCGAGTGACAGCGCGTCCTGCGTCGCTTTAAATATAAGTTCTAGTTAAGAATCATTTGCGTGTTACCTACCTTAGTGAGTTATTGACGGCAACAAGGAAAGGTGGCATGATCGTGCCGTATATCTGCCAGGCAGCAATGGCACAGAACAGAACAGACAAGACCCCGAAAGCAACGACAACCGACCATTTCTTTCTGTAAAGAAGAACAAGCTTGAAAGTGAGTGCGAACTGCTCGTGTAGACAGCAGAGTAAACGTTTTGGGAGCGCCTGGCTCTGAAAAAAAAGCAACAAAAAGATTGTGCAGATCTCGGAATCTGTTTGAAGCGAAGCTTTCGTGAAGCGGTTAATCAAATGCTACAAATTTGTCCATTTTATCCCTGCGTATTTGGCGTAAAGGAAACTGGAGCGCGTGCATGTGCTCTCTCGAATTCGTGCTACGCAATGTGAAACATGCGGTGATAATCGCAAAGAGCTAGTTGGCGTTGGCACGATATGTGCGTTTGCGGCCTGATGTGCAAAAAAAAAAAAAGCGCGTGTATCCTCATGGTTACATCACTGGGCTGGTGAGGTGTGGGACCGAGGTTTGATCCCACCATCGGGTGCGTAATTAATTTTTTTAAAGTATGAGCTATTCGGCAAGACAGCAGCTGCACCCAATGGCCACGGTCAGGAAAGTCCGGGAGGCTTGGCAAAGAAAGCTTCGCATTAAAAACATAAAGTTCACTGTTGTGAACGTCACTTAGTCAGTTTTGGTAGGACAAAGAGAAATGAACAGAAAGGTATAAAAGATGATCAAAAGGTGCACGGGAGAGCGCATGTCACTGTCACAGATATCCCTCTATAGGCCCATATAAATACACGACTATACAGAACAGTGCTGTGGTGGAATTGAATGAGGGTAACTGAGCACATAGTTCGTGTGTTTTAGAGGAACTTGGTTGGTGTTTTATGCTTTCCTAGTACACGTCGTGGGATTTACACCGTCGTCATTCTTTCATAATATGGTGTATTTATTTATTTATTCATTTATTTATTCATTGATTCATTCATTACTAAGAATTAAGTATCAAAGTTTTAGTATTTCTCAGCCTGTGTGTGTTTGATACTCTTACATGTTAATTATGTCTTGATCTTAATAAATTAAGTACGTGAAATGAAGTTCGCTTTTGTTCCAAATTCTCCCGCTAGCCATGCCTTACAGTTTGTACAGCCGCTCGCATTAAAAAAAAATACATGCAGCGCGAGTGTCGGCTGCATGGCATATCCGCACCTTATACCCCGGCGAGAAGCAGCGATATCGGCGATAGTGTACGCATGTGCGCAGAGCACGCTCCATTGCGAGCATCGTTTTCTATACGCTGTTCACTTCAGGGAGACACACGCCCGGTCAGGCTTGTCTGCGCGGTCCTATTTAAAAAAAAAAGACCGCTGTGAACTGGAACACGTGCACTACTAACATCTGTCATCTGCGATGTGGTTTCCATTTTTTTTGGTATTACTGAACCAGCGCATGCGCCATGGAAATAAGAATGAAAAGAAAGAAATTTCGCACAATAATTTTTGCTGGCGTGTTGCATGGGCGTTACACATGAAGGGCCTCCTGCTGGCCCTTGTGGCATGCTTCGAAGGCCACCGGTAGAGCCACCGACATCGCTGACAGGCGCGCACATCACAAGAATTGTACGCTGAAGAAATGGTGAAGAGGTGTGGCGGGCACAAAGCTCAAAAGTGCCAACACGGTGACTGCTCAGAGCTCGCGATGGCCAGTTGGGTAAGGCCAACGTTGGTACAAGCAACTAAATCAAAAATTTGTGGGGTCGCAGCATTCATATGGGGATGGATTACCAGTGAAGCTGTTTAGGCAGCATACATGGGCTGCATACGTTATGAAATGATAAATTTATTTCATACGGCACTACACTACGCCGACACAAGCGCCACCGCGGTCACCGCATCTCCAATGCATATACCGCAATCGCTGGTGCAGCCGCGCATGACATTATAACCACAGAAGCGCAGGCCACACTCTTTCCCCTCTCATTATTTGTCAAACAGGATTTAAAACAAATAAAGCATATAAAGGTCAACTTGCTGCCCCTAGAGCACTTTCTTACCTATATATAATGTTTCTCTTACAACGCCGTATTTATGTGGTTTTATTTGGAACCAAGATATTAAATTTATTTTTGGAAGTTGGCGGAGTGCTTGAAGCCTGCTTCGCCTCCACCGCGGGTCGGCCTGGTATTGCTCTGTCTCCAGGATCGGCCCACGCATTCCTGTCCACTAGCGGTGATACGGACGTAAGCCGGCCAGGGTACCCCCCTGGGAGCGCATGCGGGGGATGCATATGGGGGCTAGGGGTAAACAGCTTCGCTGTGAAAAACAAACACTGAACAAAATAAGGGGAATTTATCGGCACGTACGATGTATTGCTGGTGAATGAAGGGAACTCACAGATAACAAAGGCAGGGTACGTGCAGTCCTGAAGGGAACAGCTCAGCACACGACGCTCACAGTGCGGAGTGCTTTGTGTGCTTACGCGTACTCCTGCCGATCTCGCCGCTTCTCGCCGTTATAATTAGCTGACATTCTGTGCGGTCGATGCTCGCGCGATAAGGATTAAAATACGGGAGGCTGCACTTCATTTTTCGCACTGGCAATAGGTGCACCTAGTCTAGCGGGATATGCTAATAAAAAGATAACTTACGGTTTGAAGACTTGTATGACTATAACGGAAATAAGAAACAGCTGGAAATCTGTAGAGAGATACCACAGATGAGGCAGAATGCCCTGCAAAAAATGAGTTACAAACATGCGTAAACCGTATTGACAGAGAATAAAAAAATGATGTACCCGAAATAAAAACAAGCTAAAAATAAGGGTTGCATATTGTAGCAGTTCATATACTTTATGTCAAACCTGCCAGAAATATTACTGCCTTTCCCAGGGATACTAGGAGCTAGGAAAAGTAAGTGAGGGTCAGAGGTAGGCGACAACAGTGATGTTGCCTCTATCTTTGGGAATACGATTTCATCGATTTTCCATAGGAATGGCGGCGACATTACTTTTTTGTCCTTACAGCGGTAACCATAACTCATTTACTGTGTAATAGTCAACTTCGCTCTGCATAGAGGCCGATATTTCTCTTATTTCTCGGTTTTTGCTATATATTTACCCGTGTAACGGTTAGTCACTGAAAGTGCGTGCCTCATAATCAAATCCTGGATATGGCCCGTAGAACTCCAGAATTTAATTTTTGTCCAAAACTGACAACAACGTTTAGTGGCGCTCTAAGCAGGCTCGCGTATTATGAACGCTCTGTTTGCACTTACTTCCCCGAAGCGGCGTAAAACTCCTCGCCTCGCCATGAATCTGTATATGTACACGGAAGTCACATCTACATCAAACAAGACGCGTTCGGTCGCTACAAGTTTTGCGTCAGGTGGCCTGCGAACGCGTTATGGTTAAAGTCCCTATATAAGAAAAGTACCGCCATCCTTTGATCAACACCGCTTCTCTCTCTCCTGTATCTCCGATTGGACGATGATAGCGCGCGCTTTTCACTTCTTTATATTTTGTTTTTTTTTTTCCGCCTCAGAGCGATGTTGAAAGTCCTCTGCGCAGCCGCAGTCGCCGGCGGCGGCAGCGGCGCGCGAACGGCCTGAAAGCTTCAACGTAGACTAACGTAGACTATCTAGGTGCGCCACCGTCGACTTGGCTTTCGCAAGCAAACAGTAAAGAAAAAAGCAAGCGCTTTAGGAGAGGAGGCGGCGGAGGAAATAGTAGATGGCGGTACTTTTCTTATATAGGGACTCTAGTTATGGTTGGAGAGGGCTGGCTCGCCGAGTAGTAAAAAAAGGTTAAAAACGGCTCGCAGCCTAGCGTAGCGTGTATACTCTCGCGCCTACGCGTGGGCTCTAGGCGAGCGTCGTGATGGGAATAAGCACTGAGCTTTCGTACTATAGTAGAACTAGAAGAAGCAGCGTGTACGTCGCACAGCCATGGTTTTAGAAGAATATGTGGTCCACTACATGGGGGTCTGCAGATTGCCATATCTAGCGTCACATTACGCATGATATACAACATGGTTTCGCGATACCACCGGAGCCAACCGGCTGCTGCGAGGAAGACGATGAGGTGCCTCTGGGCTCTTGGCTCGAGTTTGTTTCGTTGGCATCAGTGGCATTCTAATACATGCCCGCGGCGCCTTTTCAACATTATGTCATGTTCTTAGATTATATATATGTGCAGGAAAGAGACGACCAACTTTTTGGAAATAAGACATATTTACTTAACGTTTTCGGCTGGTGGACCAGCCTTCGTCAGAGTACAGGGCCGGAGTTTTGTAGCGATGCATTTCCGATGCTAATGCCTTTTCGCGCTTTTCGTGCTTAGTCACTGGTCAGAGCGACGGTCCGCTCTCGTTATCAACAGGATCAGCATGCCGTGGGTGGTGGATGATAAGACTAGCATAGAATAAAGCTGAACGCATCTCTACAAAATACCGACCCAGTACTCTTTCCTTCATCTGTTACGCCGGGTCCAGCGTGTTCAACTTTCAAGAAACCCACCCCTATATATACAGGGTGTTTCAGTGAACACTTTCAAAATTTATTTAAGGTTGCCTGTGGCAGATAGCCCAATTCTAGTTAATGAGATTGTCTACTCGAAGAGGCGGACATTACTTGCACAAAAAATTTAAATGCATAGCCGGCTAATGAACAAAAGTTCACTCATTAAAATTTTAACTAATTACCTGAAGGCTCATATTGCAATTTACAAATTGTAGCCGTGGAGTTCGCAAGGCGGATCCACTTGGAATTAATTCTCAGGATGACACCAGTTTCGAGATATTCATTCCCAAACTTTTCGGAGAAATGCGTTGACGTTCCATTTAATTTTGTGCTTCAATGCATAAAGCGACGTTTTGTTAAAAAACTAACTGGAACGCTAATGTTCGGGAATTAATATCTCGAAACTGGTGTCATCCCGAGAATTCGTTCCAAGTGGATCCGCCTTGCGAACTCCATGGCTACAATTTGTAAATTGCAATATGGGCCATCAGGTAATTAGTTAAAAACTTAATTAGTGCATTTTTGTTAATTATATAATTATACATTTCAATTTATTGTGCAAGTAATGTCCTCCTCTTGAAGTAGACCAGCTCGTGAACTAGTATTGTCCTATCTGCCACAGGCAACCTTTCAGAATTTTTGGAAGTGTTCGCTGAAACACCCTGTATATTCAGCAATTCTTCTTGAACAATTGCGAAAGGTTTGACTTATTGCTATTTCTTTAGATCTATACTTCTCTCTTGTTCATTTAGCTCTTTGTAGCTACAATTTTGGGATTCCGGGCTCTTTAGCAGGTCAACCTTCCCAATGTTTCGCCGTTAATAAAAAATCAGGCAAGTTTGCACTCGGTCGCGCAAAGCTTAGGCACAGCGAAGCTTACTGGCTGCTACGGCTAGGTGTGAACTTGGTTGCTGCTAGGTCTTAACTTCGTTTAACTTAACTACGCATGTAGGATGGTATTCTCGAGCGATCATTTTCGGAGGTACCTTCCCTTTCGCGGCATTTCGTGTGACTAGCGCCGGACGCGTGGGCGCCTACGAGCGACAGCGTTCCCGGCATGCCACAAACTCAGGCAGGCTAACCAAGGTTGGCACAGTGCCAAGAACGCTGCTGCTTGCCGACGCCGAACGCGTTGGAGGCTAGCCGCTCGATATCAATCGGCCAACTTCGCTTTGTCTTGAGCTTTGAGTGGCCTAGTGCAAGCTATCGTCTTTTTTTTTTTTTTTTTCTCCTGGCTCAGCGCGCCGCGGAGAGAGGAGAGGCGGGGGTCGGGAAGGCAGCGAGCTGGCGAGGAGGAGAGCGCGTGTATCCGCACGTGGCTCTCCTCCTCCTCCTCCGGGTTACTATGGCTACCACGGCTATGCACCACAAATTACGGTTGGCTTAAACAGCTTAGCTGTTAAAAACCACTACACAGTTATCAAATTTGCACGAGTACTTTCAAAGTTCTAATGTACTTACAACTGTTGCATCTTCCCTCCAGTTGCGAATAAGCAAGAGCAAATCCCACCAGTGGTCTCGTATTTCAGCATAAAATCTGCTGTAAAACTCGTTCGAATTTGGGCCAGAGGCTACTAGCGGTAGAAGGTACATACACATAATCATAAAGAATGTTGGCACGGTCACCCTGCAAGAGAAAAGAATACAGTTCAGTATGGCAATACATTAGCAGCATGCCTCTCCGGCACCCTTTTCATATTGACTTTCTTCCCTATACTGAAGATATGCAAGACGACTGTGAAGGCAATAATGACAAGTAAAACGCAAATATTTGTTTTATGTAAACTTCCTTGGGGCTTAATTTCGATAAGAATTCAGCAGAAAGATGTAGATAAATAAAAAGAACTTCGACATACGGACCCCTTTTTGCTACAGGGTTTGAAGCTTTTCTTTTTTCGGAATCTAAAGGAATTAGAAACTCAATCTGCTTGTTTATGCTTAGGCGCATTTTTATTTTGTTGCCATGAACACCAAATATGAAAACAGAAATTCATTGTATTTTGAAACGACCGGGAACACGACGTGGTGACTCAGTGACTATGGCGTTCTGTTGCAGAGTACGAAGTCTCTGGTTCGATTCCAGATCACAGCGAGCGCACTGCCATCAAAAGGGAGTGAAAAAAAAACCACTCGTATACTGAGAATCAGGTGTACGATAAAGGCCTCATGAAGTCAAACAGTTAATAATCCGGAGTCCTTCATTACGGCGTCCCTCCCCGCTCCTGGGTTGCGTTTAGGATGTGACATCCCAAGGATCATAAATTAATTAAAAGGTCAGGGGTGCGCGATCTGTATCTTTATAAAATGAATCGACTGCGTATCGTGCTGGGAGATTGTTGAATTGAAGGCGATTAACGACTGGATATATTTAATTGGCATTATAGGCCACGGAGCAAATCCTTTCATAAAAAGATCGTAACAGTTGCCAATTTTCACATATTTTCTACGTGAAACAAAGGAGTCGAAGTAGAAAGGCGAAAAAAGAGGGTTTATTAACCATAGAACAGTTGATACGCGTCCATAATGGTCGTCGGAATCCGTCAATAATCGCAAAACATGATAGCGCCACTTTCGCTCGCTCGCTGTCCACGCCATCGTCTTCCTCTAATATTTAACATTATATGTAAATCATTATCTTGGTATCAGAACAAGCAGACAATTAGGACGGATGACGGCGCGCAGAATCAGACACAATGCAAGTTTGGAAAACTACAGTGAAACCAAACTGCATCAGGGAATGAACGCGTATAGATAGCAGTTTAGGAATGCAGTGCGCCATGAATGAAACGTTCTAGGCGGTTACCTGTCCAATGGAGGAGCTTTTTTCTTGCATTACCCTTTAATTCAGAAAATAAATACCTTCAGGGTTCTAAGAAAGTTTACAGTGAAGCTGGTATAGGGGGCGACTAGGTTAGTTGGTAATGGTTGCTCCAAAGGACGACGAGAACACGGTGAGAAACCTATTTAGTTCACCCATATTTCAATTTATTGCCTTCGAAGATGCACTTCGAAGATTCATGTGTTTCATAGCAGGCACTGATCTCTGACAATGTATTCGACAACAAACAGGGTAAAAAGCGTTAAAAAAATTACTCGTCATCCCGGCCCTGCGAAAGTGAATGTCCAGCGAAGCTGTTTAAAACCACCGATAGAACTGCTGAGGGGAGTATGCAATACTTTATTGTTTCAGAGCAATGGTAGTAATGGCAACTTAGAGTAATGGTAGTAGTGGGAGTAATGGTAATTTTGACAGCACTACGCCGTCTAAAGCGGTGCTGAGACAACATTGAAATCAGTTGCTAGGCTGGTTCTTTTATACACGAAATGCTAGGGACGCCACTCCCCGCGTCGCAAGCTGCCGTCGACGCGGCAGCTTGCGCAACAGTAATCTTTACCCGGAAACGTATTCGGGCAGCGCTACGTGCTTCGCATTGCTATCACGAGCGCGTTATCACCAATTCTGTGGTTCGGATGCTTGTTTTGTTCTTGTTGTTTATTGAAACGTACGCTGTTCTATATGTTGTATGCGTAATTCCAAAGAATGCATGCACTGTTCGCTTCACATTGCTGTGTGCTGGAAGCCTCTGACTTACTGGGATTCGAGCCACTGCTCCGGCCTGGCACGACCACCGGGATCGGGCCACATTTTTGCTCACGGACGCGCACACGAAAAATGCCGACCACCGAGAGGATAACAGCTTCGTTGTAAAATAAAAACTTGCCGCAGGTGTTACTGATGGGATCAATGTAGCCTTCATTAAATGCCTTGGCTAGTAAAGGTGTCCGTCATCTTTCGCGTTGACAGCTGGTAGCAAGCTGTTCGAAAGAATGTTTACAAGCAGTATGATATTGTCGCGTTGTTGTGACGGTGAACAATTAAACCACGGCACAAAGTCGAGTCACAAAACTAACTCTTTGTTGAGTGAACCGGTGCCCACGAAAACAAGTTACACTGGGGCGAAACGATAGTGATGAGTACATGCGTCGATCGTCGCAATCTCATCCACGGGTCAGGCGGCGTCAGCAATTTACACACGACTCGGCGTAGATTCCACCGTAATAACTGGTGCACGCGTGCCTTCTAGAATGTGCAACACTGTTCGCGTCACGTATGCAATCTGATTACATTAGGTTCGGTGACAACATAGACAACACATGGAATCGGCGACAACAATCGACAATGTTCTGATACATGCGGGCGCCCCTTTCGCCGAGTGATAACTTTAACGGGTGTTAGCAACTGAAAGGGCGCTAACCGTGCCCGTGTCAATATGCTGCCCCTTTACTAAAGTTGGTGTAAACAACTTTGAAATACTTTGTGTAAAAAATGTGCTGCGAACAGGCCAACACCACGCTTCATGGTCTCTTTTTTTCCCTGACGAAATGCGCATTGGCCTACCACGGAATAGATTGCAAGCTTCTACATAAACTGCGAGAATTCAAATACCCAGATTTCTACACAATACAACAAAGATTTTCACTATTCATTGTTACTTTCACCATGAGCCCTCTCATCACAAGCAATCTACTTCAGTAGGCAAATTGACAGCATATTAAACATAACAACTTCCGCAACACCTTTAGAAACCTTCAGCATAATGAAATTTGGGACAATAAGATAAGGATTTCAGGAGCCTAATTATATGCCGTCGCAGAAATGTTTACGAATGAAGAACTTGTTGCCAAAAGCCTTACCTGATAAACCTTCTCATAACAGCAATGAGTACCCACAAGAGTCCTGTTTCCAGACTGCTCGTTCAACTTAAGGTAAAGCAAAAAACCACTGAAATAAAAGCGATACATTCAGAAATTGAACGGCAAATAATTTACGATTCTTTCGCCTTGTCAAAGACTTTGCATACAACGCAACCATTACTGAAGATGGCAACCCGCCGCGGTGGCTTAGCGGCTATGGTGTTGCGCTGCTAAGCTCGAAGGTCGCGGGATCAAACCGCATTTCGATGGGGGCGAAATGCAAAAACGTCCCGTGTCCCGTGCATTGGGGGCACGTTTAAGATCCCGTGGTGGTAAAAATTAATCCGGAGTCCACCACTACGGCATGCCTCATAATAAAATCGTGGTTTTGGCAGGTAATACCCAGGAAAAATCGATTATTACGATTAGTACACTCGTGCATTACGTAGGATATTTTTCCTACTCTGTAGCCACATACGAATGTCGTATCGCACCGGGCAAGAATACGAAGAAAGGAATAATCGAGATAAAAAACGTGTCCCTCAGTTGATGGCCTATATATTGTCCCTATTTCTCCAGTGCATACCTTAGAACAACCTCATAACCTTGCAACTGCGGCAGCTATGGTACGGTAGGTTTTCGAAACACAACTGTGTAGTTATGTGTTTGTGTTTCAAATAACATGCTAACCTTGCGACCTGAAAATACCCCAAGGTTTCATTAAACTCAGAATCTCTCCCCCTCATCGCCACCATCGTCACCTTCCGCACTGCGAATGCATCGTATTTGTTTCATGTGACGATCGAGTGTGTTCACTTTCTCCTTCTTATAACCGTTACTGTCCTCATCTGTACTGTAAGCGCATTGGTCGAGTAATAACCCTCAACATGAAACTTGTTCGCCTTCCGACAAAAGCATGCAGTGGTAGCTTTGAGAACGTGCTGACACTGCTGAGGTGCCAGCTTAGTCGTAGAGAGCCCGTCCCAGAGCCCATGTTCACAAAACGCTCCTACAGCATAATTGCTTGGACGAGAAAAATCCAGCCAATCCTGGTGCTTGACATATTATTAGCGAAAGCGGCGAGCCAATGGCAAATAACACTTACCAACGGTAACTTTGTAAATTTGGCCCTAGAGCCCGTACTGACAAAAACCTTTTAGGCTAGAGTAGTTCGTAAGACAAGAATTTTAGCCAATACTGATGGTGGTCATATTATTACCGAAGGCAGCTTACCAATGGCAAAGAAAACTTACAAAAGAAAAGATTTGTGAATGTGGCCCCAGATTCGAAAGTTAATGTAGGTTTCATTCACAGCTCCACCAGTGATTTAAAACTCTTTGCTTCATTACTTGACGGCCGTTAACTGATGCTATTTGGTGAGACTTTTTGAGAAGAAGGCTAAAATCTGCTTACTGCCACTTGTGAGCAGCCCAAAGATCTTGGTCCAAATTCACAAAACGTTTTGTTCGTAAGACCTGTTTTGTCATTGGTGGGGCGGCTTCGCTAATATTCGTTGTTGTGATAGGCGAGAAAATGCTCTTAAGAACCGTTGTAGCATAAGAACTGCTATCTCAATACAGGCTAGCTATTACCTCCTGCTGCTATATTTTTCCAACACAGTTTGCTTGCACGTCCTTGGATTCACAGGCTCATAATTAATGATACGATAACTGGGCTAAATTGGTAAATCTACCAAGCTAACTAAGCAGCACAAATGACTGTGTCCTAAATACAGACAATAGGGCATATTCAAAATGCATATTGTTCTGGCAACACTGACCGCGTCTGCAATCTTCTTTGGGGCGTAGTTGCGAGGCGCCTGCATGTTGTGCGTATCGCCAATTATCACCGTGTGGCTATTCAGGACACTAAACTGCAACCGTCGCCATCATTGTCCAGCGTTTAATGAAGAGTCAACTTCACTGTGCTCCCACGTATCAACGAAGTCATGCCCGCTAGTTTTTCCACCTTTGGATGCCCACCCGGACGGCATTCTCAACAGGCGTACTGCTTTGGAACCTAAACCTTCACCAAGCCTCTTTTCACGGCGATTTGCGCTTCGAATCTGAGCTAAGGACCTTATAAACAATTGCTCATACGCTCTCTAAAACAACCTTGCATTCATTCATCCTCCAGATTCACTGCGTCTACAAGAAGGCGCGTCTCATGTGAAAAGGCTTTGGTGCAAATCGAAGCTCCGCGGTATGTGCCATTCGTCGAAGCTGATAAAGCTTCATATACTCCGTTCGTGTTGGATTTTCGCTTCGAGTGTGTGAACTGAAATTGTGCGAGTTAGGGTCGCACATGCATGTCCGTGAAAACGAAGGACAAACGTAATCTGCGAGTTGATGGTCGGTGTTAACTTGCTCCGTGTGCTGTGTTCTGCCGTTCGCCGCTGGTAGTATCGAGTTTCCGCACGATAGGGATTTGCGCGTACGTGTTCTCTCAGTCGTTCAGCCCGATGCTGTGCTGCTCTCACTGCCAAAGCAGAGTTGTGATCGGCATTGAGGCAAAGCTGCCCTCAGGAGCAGCTTTCTTTTATAAAAAGGATTCTGTGGTAATTTTAACCAGAAACCAATAAAGTCTTTCAGAGTAAGAATGACATATAAAATACTATGACTACATAAAGAATTTGGGAAGTGTGGTATGTTCTTCCGGAATTAATTTGGGTGTTGAAGGGTTAAGACAAGAAATGCGACAAATCAGTGTCGCACCCGTGAACTTCACACAATGGTTTTGATTCTAAAGTTCCAGTAGAAAAGTAACTGGCGGATAAATTCGTCCAGATATGGCCTCCCTTTGTTTTAAGCCTTTGTGAGGCACAAACATTTATCAGGTCTCACAGGCTTGAATTAAAAAAAAAACATTCTCTACGATTGGCCTAACAAACACAATGACAGATTTGCTAAGTACTTGCATTCACCTACTGTATGGAAAATAGTGATATACCTATATTTTCACCATTGTTCCCAAAAGGAGGTATATAGGTCGGGCTACTTGTACTACTATACAGTTAACCACCGCGAGATAAATGCATGTTTTGTCATTTTTAAAAACATTGCCACCCAAACCCACGGGTGTATAATGGCCGAAGCGCTTAATAGAAGTCGGTAAGTAGCATTTTTCCAGATGTAGTTCTTGTATAGTTGTTTACACTTTGTTGAACGGGCAAGCGAGTGGCTGTTAAAGTACGAGCCCTTGATAGAGTAGTTGTTAACTCTCAAGGTATAGGCTGACATGCATGCGGGATCCAACAATCTACTGAAATCTGAGAATTATTTTTGTTGTGTCGCTGTTCTCCATGATCGAAGCGAAAGCAAAAGGCGCGAAGTGACTTTGATATAAGTACGCAACTGTTTTATAGCTAAATGCCAATACAAAAGTTTATAGTGCTCTTTTTCTTTCATTCATAAAAAAATACATGTAAGTTGGGCGAATTGCTGCCTTGAGTTTCCCTTGAGGACAGCCGTAGTGAATTCTAGGCTGTAGGTGGAAAATGATCAGGACTACTCCGGGTCAGGCTGGGACCTGCTGGCTTGTTTTTTTAGAGGCCGTGACTTCCCCACATTGAAGCCCAACATGGGGCTGACAAATTGGTGTTTTCTATCCTCACGTTTGAATCTCAGATCATAAACATGCTGGCTAGACAACAGAAATTGATGTTATCGCATTATGTTTGGCCGAAAGACCATATGCTCTCAAGCATTAATTAATTATTATTATTAATTAATTTATTTATTTATTTATTCATATACCCTATAGGCCCATTCGGGCATTACATAGGGAGGAGTCAGTTACGATTACAAACGTGCAAAAAAGAACGTTGGTTAGATACAGTGGTATAATTATATACAGAAAGAACATAAGCAAGTAAGCGCTCAACACAGAAATAATCACAATTTAGGAAAAATCTTCAACTCGTTAACAAAACATAATGGTTAATGGCAGATAAAATGTCCCTCGGTAGTTTATTCCAATGATATATTGCCAAAGTAATGGTGAATGACAATGCAGATTAGTGCGAGCAAAAAAAAAAAGGTTGCACTTTAAATGGGCAATCAAAACGCTGAAAAATACTATGAGCTGCATTGATGTGAGATTTGTGGAACAGAGATGTACTATGATAAGCGCGTGAAATTGTGAGAAGAACGTTATTAGTATGCGGTTTTAAAGAGAGGGCAGTGAAAGTGATTCCTTGATATTCGTAACACTGTAATTGCGCGAGTATTTCTGTGTGATAAATCTTGCTGCTTTATTTGTATTGCTTCGAGTGATCGATCAGATAGGTTTGATGCAGATTCCAAATAATGGATGCGCATTCTACCTTTGAACGAACAAGCGTAGTGTATGCTAATAATTTAGTAGCAGAGTTCGCCAAGTAGAATTTACGTTTAATTAAGCCGAGTGTTTTGGATGGCTTGTTGGTTATGGTATTAATGTGCTCGTTCCAAGATAAATCAGAGGATAAATGAACTCCGAGATATTAAATGTGGATTATTTCTCAACAAAGATTTCCTGAATTGTGTAGCAGCTTAATTCCGGGTTATATGCTCTCGTGAACGTCATGGCATTAGTTTTAGAAATGTTACTTTCCATTTGCCGCTGGTGACACCAAAATGCGAGTTTACCTAGGTCTAACTATAATGAGTTCTCGTCTTCGGTGTTACGAATTCGTCTGTAGATGATATAGTCGTATGCGAATAACAGGATAGTAGAAGATAAAGTGTTCCCTATGCCGTTACTATAGGTCAGAAATTTATAACACTTTTGCTCATTAACTTACTGCACAAAAATTACACGAGATGATTGCGAAATAGTAAGACGGGTCCGACAGTGAAGAGTGGCTCATTTCTGCGCCACTAACTTGTTTGTTCGACAGTGCCCAAGTGGCACATATTGTTAATCAGAGATATTAACAATTGATGGTTTTACTACGTAAAATTCTCCCCAAAATCCGACAGAACCCATCTCATGATGAATGTCTACGCTAATGCGATTAGCATTGATGTGATGTAGCGACACACCATATGGCCATCGCCGAAACGCGTCATGTATATATGAGGGGTGTATGTAGCCGTGCTCCTGTCTCACGCATCACTCTGGACACGCTGCGAAGTAAGCGCGTGGTGCGTGTCTGAATGTATCTGACACGGGTTCGTTTCCGATCAGCACCGGAGAAATCTTAAAAGATTCTGTGCTGTCATTGAAGAAGCGGCCTATATCCAGTGCTACATACCCAGTGACTCCATTTGGCGTCAAAGAGGTTCATTGAAAAGCAACCCACACCAAATGGCACCTACTCAGTGACCCAAGTTGCTCCAGCGGTTTGTTTAAAACATGGTTCCTTCAGCCCAACAGCCCTATGCTCTACCCATTCGACCATGAACTAGCCACTGACCCAAAATCGCAGGAAAATGGTTAGGAACAAAGATGCCCGAAAGTGCGTGAAGTGTCCTAAGAATGCTAATCGCATTAATAAAAGTAGTCGAGTAGTACTGTACGCCTCGCCTTAGGTGAATACGCTGATACCTCCAGAAACACACAGAAACATGCTCTGCCGCTCATTTTGCAATACATAAACAATGACTGTGGGCACAGACACCATGCCCCCCACTTGAGTGAGGAATGTTTACTACAAAACATTCGTTCTAAAAAGGTAGGTGCGAAAGAGATAGGCAAGTGAATAACGAGCTCACCTGAGAAAGAAAAATGTGTCCACTGCCTGGTATCCAAATGTAAGAATCATAGCATGCCAGTGCTCAAAATAGTGTAGTGCGTTCCAAATCCGCGCTGTAATCAATAAAGAAGCAACGATATAATTATAACCGGAACAATGACAGCAATTGTTAGCATTTAGCTAAATTGTTATAAACTAGAAGTACCTAGGGAGTATACAATTTTCTTGTAGTTCAGTGGTATCCGTTGTAGCACAGAAAGTTTGTGCGGTAGGTGCAGAATAATGCATTTTCCGTCGTGTCGAAGTTTTTGCTGTCCTAAAATGGACTCGTAAAGTAGATAGGGC
>NC_051154.1:110565034-110592069 GCF_013339745.2 Dermacentor silvarum
CCTGCGTCCGAACTGCATATGGATTTTTGAAAATCCTTTAGCACAACTATTCAAGATATTTCACCACTGGCGTTGTTTGATTATACTTAGTATTGTCTTAAAGAGTCCTGAAAAACTCTTCATAGGAAAGCAACCGAAATATTGAACCTTTGCGAGAGTGGCAACTGGCAAGCGCGCCATCGTGGTTTATTTCAGGCCTTACTTCTTTTCACCATTACATGTGTCGAATAAACGCTCGGCATTTGGTGCCTGAATCAAAGAGCGAAGGTCTAAAGAACGAACATGATTAGCTCACTTCGTAACTCATAACTGCTGTTACAGTGAAAGGACGGTGTATTTAACATTATGCATTGCGATACGGCGGGGTGGGGTGCCTAAATTTCAGTCCCAAAGTATCAGACTTTCGTATTCTCAAACAAGCATCGACTAGAAACACTTCCTTGTCTCCATGTTTATGATAATGATGATGTTTGTTGGTATCCCTTTTGAAACGGGGCGGTGACAAATAGTCGCCTAGACTGCTTGATCATGGCTACTCACTGGTGCACAGCGCCTCTCCATGACTGCAGAAAACACTGCACTTTAAAAACGCTCCTTGAAGATTCCTAAGACGATGATTTTTTAAAGAAACATACCTTCAGTCTTTGTAATCAATGTGATCACCTGGATACAAAACTTGCGCTAAAGAATCGCTGTGGAGTGTCATTGCAGCGTAGTGCCCGCTTCTGTTGAAGAACGGCGCTGGCATCCACTTTCTTGAGTTGAGGTGAGGCCGTTGAGCGTCGATGTAGAGGAACGTTCCAGAATGCGGGGGGCAGAGCCACTTCATGAAGTTTTATTTGACTTTCTGTGTCCATTTGAAATTGTAATTTCTCGTTGAACCAGAAACAACATGTTCGATTCTATCATATATCACGCAAGGCCTTTTCATTTCCACCATCAACATTTTTTTTTTGTCTGTTGTCGGTCGCTTTAGAATCTGGATAATTGATATTTGGTTACCATTTGTCCGCTTCACAAACACCAATTAGCGCAGAAAATTAACAATGCTCTTCTAAATTTCCAACATTTACCTCTATATCTATGACAGAACCGGTAACAACAGGCATGTTAATTTATTTACTTATTACAAATACTTTCAGAGCCCGAGGGCATTACAGAAAGGATTGGTTAATACATATAAAAGTGTGCAATAATACAATTTATGAAAATACAAGTTAACAAAATAAGTAATCTTAAATGGCACTTCTGAACTTAGGGTCAATAATGGCAGCGATGGAGGCAGGAAGGTGGTTCCATTCTGCGCTGGTTTTGGGAATAAAAGAATCATTATATAAGTTGGTTCTGCAAAATGGCACACCAACCTTAAACTTGTGGTCCACACGCGATGAAATGTGCGTCGGTTGAAGAAAAAGGTAGCTTTTTAACACTTCATTTTGCTGATAAATTTTGTTAAAGAGGCAGAGACGAAGACATTTACGACGTAAAGAGATCGGGCAGGTTTTAGTGCGTTCTTCATTGTGGACACAGAAGCGTAGCAGGAATAATTTTACAGAATAAACCGGGCTGCGCGAAACTGAACAGATTCAAGGGTAGCGATTAGTATGGATTGACTGGGGTCCCAGATGCTGGATGCATATTCTAGTTTTGGACGGACTAAAGTTTTTATACAGAATTAATTTTAAGGAAGATGACACCTTGGAAAAGTTACAGCGCAGGTAGCCAAGAGTTTGGTTAGCATTGCGGGTTACGTAATCAACGTGCATGTTCCAGGATAGGTCGTTAGTAATATTAATGCCAAGGTATTTGTTGAAGTTAACGGAATTCAAGGGGGCTCCTTTAAGGTAATAACTGTGGTTTGTACTTTGAACGAGCCGGGTTATTCTCATGGGTTTACATTTATTAAGGTTGAATGGCATAAACCATTTGTCACACCATAGAGATAATTGGTCGAGATCTTTTTGGATATTTAGTGAATCAGATGAAACAATAACACCTCGACGTTAGGAAACGTATTCTTGATCGATAACTTCCGGCAAGTACTCTATCAGCTGGTGGTATTTGGCTAAGGCAATAAATTTGGATGTAAAAAAAAAGAATGGTGTACGTTATTTTCATCGCGTAGTTCTCGAGTGGATGAATAGAAGGACTATCTCTACAATGAGGCGAGCGGAAACGTAGCCTTTCTGACTTCGATGTGGCTCCCCAAAACACCTAAACTCCTCAAAACAGCCAAGGTTTGCCACTTCTTCCCATGTGACTACTTCTAGCACTGGACAGCTAGGCGCTTGGGCATGCGCACCACAGCTCGGCCTCATCACTCACTTGAAACGTTCAGATGCTCCTGGCCTTCTGAGCGATGATAATTGCGTGTGCTGTTATCGTGAGAAAGATGGTCCAGATTCACTCCTGGCTCAGGTCATGGCCCACGTACCTCGCTCAAGCTGAATACGAACTGTTTATCGATCGTATACCGTGCTACTGCATGGCAGCTACTGGCAGTCTCACGGAAGAGGGGAGGGATACCGCGGAGCATCGAGGGTGTCCTTGCCTCAATCACAGCTTAAGCACCATCAGATCAACTCCATGGTTGCCCGTAGCTGCGCCACTTCACTTTCTCCTTGACCAGCTCGTCCTCTCCTCTTAGGTCTCTTGGATGAACCGTGAAACATTGCTCACACGCGCTCGGCTTGTTTTACGCCCGAACCACTGAATTCCCAGTCCAGGTTGTTCATGGTATTGCGGATTCGCCCAAAGAGCATGTGTACGTGCCACTGGAGCAAATAACCCTTCACAAAGGCCAGGTTCAGGAGGCACTCCTAAGCCTTGTCCCTTCCTTTTCGTCACCTGCTCCACCCGTTGATGTTCTATGGGCTGTGAGCGCTGCTTCGGGAGCCACGTCTACTAGCAGCACGCCATTGGTCATCACAAACCATTCCGTTTAATTCCCAATGAGTCCATCCAGGACTACTTCGAAAGCGGGCACTTCAGAAGGCGCTTCCTTGTTAGTAAATATCGGAGGCAGCTTAAAAGGAATAGTTATTTATATTCACTTGTATGCAAAACCGACACGAAGGGGTGGGAGCCAAACCAAACCAAGTATGAATCATATGTATTCGGCCAAACCAGTCTCATAAACTTCAAATTTTTGTGTTGGTCACCACCTTTTGTACTAAACGGGACCGAGCTGATGGGACAGAGGTGAGGTTTCAATTGCTTCGGCTATATGCGACATGCAGTGTATCCGGGATCCACCCACTTTGCTATGAATCTCGCTCGCCTGGGTCGGCCATGACCATGACTGCATGACGACGACTGTACGGCGACGCAGTGACTACAATGACATAACAAAGAAGGAATGATGTTGATGGAACGAGCAAGGCAGCATGACGCCAACCGCATGGCGACACTGGGAGGACGATTCTGAAATGGTGATATAACGACGACGGCATGAGGACAATAGGATGGTGACGAATGTTGACGACGATGGAGCGACAGCGATGGTATGATGAGAATCGGATGACAGTCTTCGAATGACGTCGTTGAAACGACCACGACGGAATCACGACGATGGTACGAAAACGAATGCACGGCGACGACTAGATAACTGTACGATGACGATGGAATGACGACGTCGAAATAATAATGATTGAATGATGACAGCATGCTTACGGGGGAATGACGAAGGAATGATTTCGATGAAACGATGATGGCATGACCAAAATGGGATGATGTTTGTTTCTGAACTGATGACGATGGTACAACGACAGCGTTAGGGCAACGACATAACGAGAGCCGGATGACGAAGGTGAAATGATGACGATCGAACAACCTTGACGGCATCACGACCATCTAATTAGTTGCCCTACCTAGTAGACAACTTGGCTCACTGGGCAGGAAAAAGGTTAGAGACAGGCACCGACATAGATATATTATGGAAAGTGCGTGAAGTATCCTAAGAATGCCAATCGGCATTAATAACAGGACACTGCTTCTCTGCTCTTGCTCGTCGTTCCGTCGCGATTGCGCCGCGATTACATCCCTTGCGGCAGGATATGGCACTAGTCCCCGCGAGCGTCACGCCGGACGTTGCGAAAGTGAACGTAATCATGGAATTGGCTGATACAGGATATATATGGAGCGAGAATTGAACCATGCAAATTAACGATCTCCTTATTTCAATACAATATCAGTGGTAGTCGAAATTGCTCGTCCACCGCGTTTGTGCGCACTTGTTGGCTCAGACAACGTCGACCGCGACCGACAGGGAAGAAAGGTTCAAATTACTGATTGCACGACTGCTTTCGTGTACTTATCTTGAAACCTTAGGTCACTGGATTTGCTTCCTGTGCAACATGACACTAGAAGGTCGGCTGCTTGTAGAATGTTAACTCTCTCACACGTGTCACTAATGCATAGCTGCGCTTACATGAAGCTTAGATGAAGGCGACCGGCCGTAGCGAAAATTCGAGGCTGTAGTATTAGCCGCAGTACGTTCATGGACCCCAGAGGCAAGCGACGTGGCCGATGCGGCAGCAGTGAAAGCGGATAGTTCTGTCATCAAGGGTACGCCTTTCCGAAAGGCTGTGAAAAATAGCGAGAAAAGACTGCTGTAGAAGTTGAGGATGTAAGTATTGTCGACGAGCACATGAAGTCGAGACACACACTCTCAAATTCCTGCCCGACAACTACCCGAATCAACGTTATCATGGCTAGTGGTGGATCGGTAAGCATCGCGGAGAAGGATGGCGAATAGGCGGCCTCGAAATCGCGGCGAACGATGATACAAGTAGACGTCGCAGTGCTGTTGGGCTGCCGCGCGATGTGGTGCGTGATACGGTGGCTATTAGCTTGTTCGGAGCAGCGGCATTCTTTTTGAATGACGTTAACAGTTGGGAAGTTTCCGAAGACAAACTAATTAAAAAGCGTCGGTCCGCGATTCATTTAAGTATGTTAGCCACTTTGTCTGTTTCAGACATTTTGTCGTCAGCTTTGCTACAAAGAGCGAAGACATCTTGGATGTATGAAGCGTACGGCTTTGTAGATGTCTGAACACGGGTCGCAAGAGCCTTTCTCGCGGCAACATTGCGTCCGAAGGGGTCGCCGAACAGGCCGATCACCTTATTTTGACCAGTGTCAAGGATTTGAGCGACGAATTCGCGGAAATAGTTTCGCTGTACTTGCAAACGTCTGGCCTACCCAGCAAGCCGCATCAGATATTTTTAAAGACAGAGCCTTTCAAGAGAGCCGGAGGGTAAAATCAGGAAGTGTTTGTGCATAACGGGCCTCCTAAAGGTGCAAGCACTTAATTTGTTCGCGGTGTTCTGCACTGCTACAGGTACGATACTTGACTGTTTTCGACCTTCATAGGCAACTCCACACTGCGATTCGTGTTGCATTATTTCACATGTAGCATCTCACAATATATAGGCAGTAGGGTCTATCGTGCTTTCAGAAGATATAAACAGGTATTCTGCACTGATAGAACAAGGCTAAAGACTGTAAAGTTACCTGGTCAGTGTGCCTTGATATATATAAAAAAAAAAACAGAGCGTTCTGTTTGTGAGTCGGGGTCATGGAGGTAAAACATACTAGGAGGGAGCGTCACGTGATTCCGCTAGCCTCGGCAAGCCAACCTCCTCTGAAGCCACCCCTCCCTCTCTCAGGGGCCCCGTGCGCGGTGCCTTATGGGGCGGAAAAGGCCCACAAGGTTGCCGGAACATTCGTGACAGTTTGGTACGTGGTAACGTTTAGTGGCGCCTGCCGTCACTGGCTTGGAGGCCCGTATGCGGGTGGTGGTTTTCTGCTACTGCGCGCGTCGTTCTTCGCTTCAAATGCGATGCCTTGAAACGTGGAGCAAGACTGGGGCGTCTGACTCATGAAGACAGAAAATTTTCAAGGCGTCACTTGCGCTTACCACCGCGGTTAGTGGAGTTGCCAGCGCTCGCGGCTCGAAACCCGTCCAGACGCCCGAGTGTGGTCTATTTTTCCTACGCACTCAAGTTTCGTCAAATCAGCCGTTGTGCACCTTAAGCTGTGGTGCGTATTATCTTGCTAATTTTTCGTCCCGCTGCCTTGCACCTAGAAAGAAACGAGATGTCTTGAGGGACACTTTTTTTTGTCGCATTTTCGCTTAATAAAAGGCTGGTGTGCGTGTTTTATTTTGAGAGAAATAATTTTTGTCACGCTGTCTTGCACCTAGGAAGAAACGAGATGTTTTGAAGGACACTTTTTTGTCGCATTTTCGCTTAATAAAAGGCTCTGGTGGGCGTGTTTCATTTTGAGAGAAATAAATAGCATTAGCCTGCATTCTAAACGCCGAAGTAATCGCCGTTTATTCAGATTTACGTGTACTATTTTGCAAGATTCTGTGGTGCGACGACGCTGTTGATACGCGCCTCGGGGATCAATTTTCGTTATATAATAAAGCAAATGGACGGGATTTGTGCATTATCTAGAATTTATTCAGCTGTTCCCGTATGCGGGTATATCCCCACAGCATAATTATGTCCTAGAATCAAACACTGCCAGGGGGATCCTTCTTCCTCTGCTAGTGTGAAACGGCACGAAAACTGAATACATAGCGGCAAGGGAAAAATGGCAGCATTCATTCGCACTTGTATATTTGTGTTGCTGGTGTACTTGTACTATGGAAAGCACATTTTTATGACAACAGTAATTGTTTCATTCTTTATTCAGTGTTTATTGCACCTATAGAAGCCAGAAGATTTCACACAAATACAGAAGGAAGCCACATTTATAATTTAAATGAAGTACATTGCAAAGATAATACACAAAAGAAAATTATAAACAGCAAGTAGGAAAACTTATTGTGCCACTGCTCTTCGGTATCAGTATTAGCATACTTGTATGCCACAGGGCATTTGTATAATAATGTTATACAAAGTAAACTATATCACACGTAGTATTTATACCTTTAATAAAACTGGTCAATGGGATCAGCTGTGATTGAATGTACCTGCAGTTTTGCTTACAATGCCTTGTATGCAACGCCTATATACAAGGCATTGTAAGCAAAACAAGGCATTGTAAGTATACAATGCCTTGTATGCAATACAGGGCTATAATTGTATAATATTTATATCTGCGCTGTCCTCAGAAATATCGAAAGGCTTCGGTGATTGTGCTTGTCAGAAAAGTAAGCAATGCATATGCAGAAATTAAAAAAAGAGTGGTTGTTCACAAAGTCAAAGTTGAAACAATTGATGTGAGGTCAGACCCACAAAGTAAGTATGTCAACATTAAAATACAATGCATTTTGCTGCAAGTAAAATGTACAACAAAGCTTATGTTGTATCACATACCTACAAAAAAGTTAGCACCGTCGAAGCTGAGCCAATACACCGCAATTAGGACGCGATGGCTCTATTACGTTGTGAACCTCAAATGAATGAATGTTTCACGGTATTTAAAACACTCATTGAGTGGTATTCACCAAATGTTTGTGGTTACAGTGAATCTGGCATCATAAAAGGCTATTGTAAAGCAAGTGAGCAGAGTGAGCACATTAAATTATTTAAATAGTAACACCAACGGTATTCCAGGTGGCTTTGGCAAATTTCCACAAAAGTCAGGTAAAAGACATACAGGATAAACATTAAAAAACATTGTCATCCTCAAGCGTATACCTAGCTCACACATAATCCATTGAGAGCATTCACAGCATGTCCATGTCATCACACAGTTTGTTCTAGTGAAAGGTAGGCCAGCTAACCTACCGTCATTGTCCACACTGTTTAGCTTGGGCTGAACAGAACAATTGTTTAAGCATAATTTGCATGCAGGCGATTCAAGCTACAGCATTCAGCAAGACAACAAACATGTACTTGCAGAATTTACAATAAGGTATCACATTTTCCCTCTATAAAAGTTTGACATCTGCATACAACGCTCTTGAACAATATATGCACTTTACAAAGTCACTCAAAAAACAAATAAATGCCTTAACATAAAACCTGGTGGGACAGCTGAAGTTGATGGATAAAGGAATTAATTGTGTGGGCCATCATGAACATTATTCACCCACGAGAAAACTTGTGTAGCAATTCTTCCAGTACTGCGAGCCGCAGGCTCGCAAGCTGGCAGTGAGGTTAATTACATCGATGGAGTGTGGTTTTTTCAGAGGAGCGTACAAAGATAATTTCGATGTGTTCCAATAGAAAGCAATTTCCGCCATCAATGTCCTTGACCTCATTACGAACTATCAGACGCTTCAATGCTGCTGCAAACTGCTTTGCTGTTGGGTTATCATTGCAGCCCCCAAATGATTTTATTGCAGCAAAAAAGTAACTCAAGGTGGTCCTGACTGAGCTTGGAAGTCGGAAGATATGCCAATAGGCCATTTTCTGTAACCAAGTGGTTGTATGGACGGTTGTCTAAGCACACCACAAAGCAAATGAAGCCTGTCTTTTGGTTGGTCCCTGTCATTAGTTTACCAGCTGCAGACTCCCTAAGTGAGCAAAAGTAGGCCATAAGTTCTTTGACACGCAGTGACAGGAGCCACATTTTCAGGACACAGCGGTCCTTTCTATTCTTCTTGCCTTGGATGTCTTGAATTTAAAATGTCAAATGCATTGTAGACATGTCTGATAAACTCTTCTGTTGGCAAGGAATTTGAAAATTTTGAATTTTTTGAGCTCTGCAGTCACCAAGAGCATCTGCTACCGATTGACTAAACGTTTGAGCCAACAATGAGACTTTCATGGGCTGGCTTTTCCAGGTAATATGTACTTGTCTAAGTTTGTTTGCCAAATGTAGGCCCTCTGTGTACTGGATTTCATGCAGCTCATCAATGTGTTTCAACAATATGAACTGTTTGTTCGTATCACAATAGCCTTTTTATCAAACAGGGTGTGCCGCAGTAGCTTCAACATGTGACAGGGATCCAACATGGCAAATAAAAGCTTTTTTGTCACTGGATGTGGAAAAGAAGCATCCAGCTCAGTCAGGTCCATCTTGCAGCCAAGGCTGTGCAGCAACGACAAATTCGCTGCAGCGCCATCGCAGGTCAAACTCACAATGTGTGCACCTTTTTCGTGAGTGAAGCTAGCAGATTGCAGCACCAAATTGCGCCTCTGCTCACCACCAAGGCCATGCACTAGAAAGTAGCCAATTGGCAGCTTCCATCTGCCATTGATTGCAACAAGCATTAAAACAAATGCATCTTAGGCAACTGGAAAGCTGTCATCATTGACATCAATGCCCATGTCAACATATCCATGGAAGCTTTTCCCATCCCACACTACTTCTTTGAATGGCCATCTCATCCACAACCATATTGCATAATGTGGAGAGCCGTGCTTTACCTTGATAGCCAATGCAGTCATTGCCTCTTTTGCAAAGTCAGCAGCCCTATCAATGGATTGATATCATTTACACAGTGTCTTTGGATGCGGGAGGCATGTGTTGAAAACAGCTCGTACACATCTGTATGCTCTAGGGGAATAAAAATGCAAAGTCAGTGCAAATGGCCTGAGCTCTGGCGAGTAAGCGGATGACATTACTGGCACCAGACTTATGTGGCTGTTGACGCATGAGCAAGTCTTTTTTTGCCCCACCAAGACTCTGCAATATGGCGACATCCTCATTTCCTAGAATGCGATTGTCAGATAAATCTTCTATGAGATTTTCAGAATGAGCAACCTTTTGAAAAAGCTGATGATGGGATTGCCGTAGAGACTTCAACTTCTTCTTGGTCGCAGTTTGTAATTGTGTAACGCCATACTTCATGCCTCAGAAAGGCCTTTTCAGGTGCGTCTTCTGCTGGCTGTGGCTGCAAAATATGACGTGCTGTAACAGGTGCATGAGCGACCAACATGACACAAAGCACGTACGCAGAACAAATTAATTGTTGTAGCATACACTTTTGTGCAAGCTATGAAGAATATAATGCTTAATTTTAGGTCATTACATTGCTCACGACGGTTTCAGTTTACGCTTTTGTGAACTTAAAAACTGTGGGGGCATAAAACTGCCATCCACACGAGCTTGCTAGTGCCACTTAATTTTGTTTTTTTATTTATTTGCTAAATACTGCAGGCCCATCTGGGCCCAGGCAGGAAAGGTAGAAGTACAAAACAACTAACACAGAATAGGCCAATGTAGCATAGTTCAATGAGAGATGTTTTAAAGAAGCCTTTTAGTTTGAGTGGGCAAAATATACTGAGCTCATATATCACGGCTCATTGTGACCGATCGAACATATAAAGAGCATAGAAAATTGCGAAAAACCTGTTGGTCTTCTAGTTATTGTGTCATTTGAATGGAAAAGAAAAATTGAAAAAGGATTATTGGCCAATAATTGGTGTTTAATGTAAACCCTGAGGAAACTCATACCGCTGCGAACAAATATGAATGTTTCAGTATTTAATTAGATGGTTGCCATGATCATAAATGTTAGTGTCCAAGTGCAGTTCACTGAGTGACATTTATTATGCTTGAGCTATTAAACAGTTGCCACGAAAAATATATGCCACTTCACTTGCAGCTACCTAAGGAAACAAGTATGTAAAAATTGTAGTGGTCGAGTATTATCCTCACCATAGTATGCCTTGCTGTTCGAGGTGTCGCTGCTTTGTATGTAGGCAGTGCTGCAGAAGCTTCACCCTTGAGCGTCCTGGAGCGCCTTGGACTGGGAGACTGGACAAAATACACCAAGTGCAATGAGGAGGGACTGCTTACTGCAACATAACTTGAAATTGCTGACCGTGCAAACGAAACACCAGATGCACAGTTGAAGCTAAAACCATTCGCTTCATTTAAAATTTAAGCACAATAATGACCAGCAAGCAGGACATTGTTAGGGAAATCAGTGGCTGTGGCTATATACTGTATTTTTTATCTACTGTCCCAAAAAGTGTTGATAAAGCTTACCAGCACAGTTGGCATGTTATAAATTTTATTACTGTTGTAAATGTTGGAGCCTAGCAAGGGTGTTAATTATGTGTGTAATGAGAGGACATCGCTGAAGTATAATTCAGAGAAGGAGTGTGTTTTCCTTATTCCAACTTTACTGAAAAAAAGTGGTTTTTCATCTTACAGAACACTACTTTGCTGCAGTTTGTTTTATTTTCCTTATCTTGTACTTATCCTAGATTGACTAAAATGAGATTATGATGTAGCATATATGGCTTTAATTCATTAGCACTTGCTTTTGCCAGTGTTAACAATGAAATTTGAACGCAGTATGCTTGTCACCTGTGTCAAAAAAGGGCTGTAATGTAGCCAATGATAGGTTGAATAGTTCTATCCTTCTCTTCATTCTGAGCATTACTAATAGATCTTTTAAATCTGTCGAAAACATTTTACAAAAAGCTGTATGACAGTCTCATATGCATTTTTGAAACTTAAATAATTACTTTAAAGGTGAAATCCAAAATATATATTAAAAGGAAACACCAGATTTTTGCAAAGCAGATCAGAACATGAATCAACCAAGGCACACATGTGAGAAAATGTCTTAAGCAAGCTCTGTGATCATTACAATGACAATCAAACATGCCAGGACATGTTAGATTTCGGAAGGCTCATCAGGGATGTCTGAATCAGTCAAGGACGCGCTAGCAGATGTAGCAGTACCCTCTGCTAGCACATCAATCAGACAAGCCCTCAGAGATGTCCATATCCATTGTGGCTTGAGAGAGACCTGCCTGAATATAAGAAAAGCATATTTCACTTCAGGAATGGTGGGGGACATCTGCCACAGTCATGGAAAACGTATGATCAAACTGGAAACATGCATTATGGCTGCATACAGCTGTGCACCAACTTACTGGCTCAATTTGATGCTGTTATGTTCCCGTGGATGTAGCTGCTTCACTTTAAGGTTGACTCATTGCTGTGGCATCGTCCTTTGCAAGCGTCTGCAGTTAAAGAATAACCCACCAAATATTTTTAAGGTCCAACAATAACATTTGCTGTGGAATGCATTTACACAACCTTTGCAGAGTCATGCAAAAGACCTCGCATGATCTGTGCATGCTTTCCCTACACACCGCATCCCCTTGTGTAGAAAACTATCTTTGATCTAAGTGTGCTTGTAAAATACACATACAGCTAATTGAATCTCGGGGGAAATGGAGCTGTAGTAACCTTGCAGTGCATGTTTCACACAAAAATATCAAAGATATAGCTGTAACACATACATAATGTAATGTAATGCCCCCTCTGTAATGCCTCCAGGCCTTCAGGGTACTACTAATAAATAATTGAAAATGATGTTCACTCCTGCATGTAATTTAAAGTAAAACTGTGTTATTTCATCTCAACTGTTATTTACCTGTTGTTTAAAATATGTCAACCAACATCAGATCTTCTGAAAAAAAAAGAAAATGATATTTAGCCTCAACATGGGGAGTGATTGAACTTTGCAACATGATGTTTGAACTTTGCACTCACGTACAAGCCGAGTTACTACGAGCAGAATATTCTCTACAAAATTATTGTTCTTGGCAACTATTGCAAAACTTGGTATGTTATGTGAAGACTAATCGTTCATGGTTTCTTCAATTAATTAGTTTTATTGCAATTTTGATTGTTTTCAGCCACAAGAAATACATACAAAATTCAGTCAATAATAATTTTTATAGCAGGAAATGTAATTCTTCGACAATAAATAGTTTCACATCGTACCTTTTTAGGAGTGTACGCTAGCTGATAAAAGTACTTTAAAGAGAAATAAATGTTTAACACTTAGTGGGAATTATGACAAATTTGGAAAAAAATGGCTTGAATAGTATTGCACCACTATTTCGTCAGTTATAATTCACACGAGCACGTAGTCACTAACGATCGCTAATATTGCAGTTCCATTTTCATAAATAAAAGAAACGTTCATTGTGCTTACCTATGGAAGGACAGGCCATCGCGCCGATTTTCTGTTCGATTAGGGCATCCTGGCACAAAACACTTCATCACGCAGGTGCGCCTACTGCTGACGGGAGTTCTCGCCGGTCTGCTAAGAGGCTGAAGACTTTGAGCAGATCTCGAACAACAGTGTCGACTGCGCTACGGGTCGGCACGGCCCTAAATATGTTCGGAGTCTCCGGCTCGCCAGTCCATCCTTGGGCACAAGACGGGACGCATTTTTTTTCCCGTAGGGACAGTCACTTCGGACCCTGTACGCTCGCTTAATCGCGTGCACATTTTGCGGGGGCGAAAGGCATCATTGTTTCCCAGAAGACGTCGTCAAACGCAACGAATCGTCGTCGGAAGGGCGGCTTGGTTGCCTTCACACGTTTGCAGGGCGAAAGGTTCCCTCGTTTCCCTGAAACCATACCGAAACGCAACCAGTCGTCCTTGAGGTGGTCCTCCCGGGTTTTTCGGCGCAATGCCGGTTAACCGACGCCTTCGTTCGCAACAGCCTTGGCGCCTGTCTGCTAATTAGGCGGCGAGACTCAACTGCTTCACACTCAAATTCCTTCACTAACTTCGGCGCGCGTTTGCCACGCCGAGTATGTGCGCATATTCCGAAACCCCCGCAGCAGACGAAACCGAAGCCACCGAAGCGAGCCGAGTAAAATCTACCGCTTGCCTATCACGTGAGGGCCTATATCCCATCATCCCATTCCTCTAAATTTTTTATGACTAGGCTTCAAGATTGTCACGTGACGCTCCCTCCTAGTTTTTTTTCCTTCCTCCATGGTCGGGGTGCACCTTCTTTTTATTGGGGGCGAGCTTCACCACTGGAAAAGCTGGCGCCACCGTCAGCGTGACGGGGTATGAGGGATCACGTGGACACAGCAGCCGCGTCGTCTGCTTCGTGGGCGCCGAAAGGAGCTGAAAACGAACGTTTAGTAGTCCCACCTGCGCTACGGTTATGTTTAAGTGGGGATGGGGTGGCTTCTTTACAGCACTTGAAAGCACTATAATAGACACTTTTAAGGCGTCCGACATGGTAGGGTATTGCTCGGTACCGCATTGCCGTACGCGTACGCAACGGAGTCCGGTGTCAGCCTTCACACGTACCCGCAGGCCAAGAAGCTGCGTGTAGCTTGGATTGCGAAACTTAGAGCCGGCAAGGAGCCATCGGCTACAACTCGGGTGTGTAGAAGCATTTCCGCGAGGAATATTTCTGCTACGGCGTTGAGGCTGCGAAGTTCAGTGAAAGCGCGCACTGAGAAGCTTGCCCGCGCGCGCTGCCCGGTTAATGTCATGAAGATTTGGTCTATGAACTTGTTGTTGCTGGATACTGGCAAGTTCACCAGAATGGAAAGCGAGCGGTAAGAAGAGCACATTAAAAAAAGCATGGCATATGCTCATGTATGTGTTAGCACCAAACAGTGAATGTACTGGATTAACAAAAAGAAGCAGCGGGAAATTCCTTGCTGAGAAGAACGATAAACATACAGTGTGACGCAACTTGAGAAATCGGCCAATAATTTAGAAGAAAAGAAAAAAAAAACGCTTGAATCGTTGCGATGGCCCATCACCAGTCGCCGTAAAGCGCCGAAGTCCCTATTTCTACGGCGCAATACCAAACTCTTTCCCCAGCAGACTCGTGATCTTCTGTACAAATGCTATATTAGATCCATTTCAGAATATGGATACACAGTATGGGACCCACCTACGTGTACCAACCGAGATAAACTTGAGAGAGTTCAGAATATAGCATCATGGTACGTAATTGGCCACTATGAGAGAAACTTCAGCATTACTATTACTACTGCAAAACAAACATTAAAATGAGACACTTTAGAAAAAAGAAGGCAGACATTAAGCTTGAAACTTTTTCACAATATATTTTATGGCCAAACTGGAATAGACCGCAATAAGTATATTCTTCAGCGACATTATATATCCAGACGAACTGATCACGAGCACGCCATTCCGAAAGGCTGTGAAAAATAGCGAGAAAAGACTGCTGGAGAAGTTGCAAGTATGCAAGTATTGTCGACGAGCACATGAAGTCGAGACACACACTCTCAAATTCCTGCCCGACAACTACCCGAATCAACGTTATCATGGCTGGTGGTGGATCGGTAAGCATCGCGGAGAAGGATGGCGAATAGACGGCCTCGAAATCGCGGCGAACGATGATACAAGTAGTACAGTTGGGAATACAGTTGTAGAACTAAGCTTTTCAAAAGTACTTTTTTCCACAAAACCATTTTAGAATGGAATCGACTGCCTGCAGCGGTAGTTGGTATACTTAACAATCAACTTTTTGCAAATGCTCTTTGAAATTTTGTTTTTATTTTACAGTATATAGTTAATGTAGAGTTTGCTATCATTACATAGTGCTTTATTACTTAGTTGTACGATGCGGTTTCTTGCCTGATTGTGTTTGTCATGCTGTACATTGATATCCTGATGTACCACTTTTGTCCCCTTATGTTTTCTTCTTTTATGGTATTTTATAGTATACTGCGGTTTGTTGTATGCCATAAGCTGTTTACAATGCTGTATGTAACCCCCCCCCCCCCGACTGTTATGCCTAAACGGCGCTGTGGGTATGAGAGTAAATAAATAAATAAAAATAAATAAATAGTTATAACGAAATTGTTTATAACAGCTCTGATAGCGCCAACGCCACAATGATTGCTTGTTTACTGTCAAATGTTCATATGCTATGGCCTATAAAGCTCAGTGCACGGTGCGAAAACGCGCTCGGAACAAAAGCGAAACATTGTGCGCGGACATGCATGCAGACGCGCAGTCGGTCGCTGCGAACCCGTGCGATCGCTGCATTGAGACTTCATTTTGTTATGCTTCATTTGGTTATACAGGCAGTCTACTATAACATATTTCTAATAGTTTGCTCTCAGCGACTGCCTACCTTTCACGTAAGGGGCCAGTTCCGGAGACGCCAGTGCGGAGAACGCGCACAATGGGCGTTCACATTACGTATTCAGTAAAGAGTCTGTAAACCATTCTGTGCGTTCTGTGTGCCCAAGGTTATTATTTCGACAGTAAAAAAACTTCCCTCGTTCAGAGAGTACTTACAAAAATGATCAGGAGGGCTCCAGTGTTTTTTTCTTTACTGCGCGCCGGCAGCCAAGCCTATGAGGAGCGCGCTGCGTTATCCCTCATACTATACGTAAGCAAGGCGCTTCCGACAGATAGCGACTCCGTAAGTCCTCGCACCCAATAGTTAGCGGATACGTGTGATAAGGTCGTCTGCGTCCAATGACTGATGCTGGTTCGTGCTCGCAGTACGCAGTGTTCAAGGTAGGGCCCGGTTTTGGGAACACAGCAGGGCAGGCACCTGCCGCTCGTAGGCATTCTCGAACGCGGTGAAGTGTGAAAAGTGAATAACAACCAACCGGACTAAGTTGAGTTTCTTACAACAGGTTTTCAAAATTTAGCGAGGGTTTTCTTTTGGCACAGTCAGTTGTATTAGTGTATATTCATGACTTGGAAACGAATCGAACCAGTTGTAATAGAATTTAGCTGTGTGCACAGTGTCGGAAAGCAAACTAGCGGCGCTGTGCGCATGTCGAACGCTCCAAAGTTGGAACGAGCGCTGCTTGCAGTTGCTTCTACATTTCTTGCGAGCAAATAAATTGACAACTCACGACTTTAAATGAGGAAACAGCATCTTCTGCTTGTACCGCTAAACTAAACCATGCTATGAAAACAATATGTCGCTTCGCGGCAAAACATGTGTCATGATCAACTTCAGATCTTCCGAGGCAGTTATAATTCCTGCTACGGTGCCTGCAGACAAAAGTACATTAGCGAGAATATTCGTGCTGCTTAAAACATTAGTAACACTCATGCTGGGGCAGAAAACTGTAAAAAAAATGAAGCTTAGGCATACATCACTATAATATATCAAAGCGCCTGCCTGAAGAAAGTACACTCCGCGATTTCAAACGCCAGCAAGATATTTATTACAAACAAAAAGAAAGCAAAGCTCTACTCGCCGGGAATAAAGAAATCGACACGAGTGAAGTATTTCGGACAAACCGGTATAGTATCAGTCACCTTTTCCCTATGCGGAAGTTTTCTATCGAAGTCGCTCTCCGATGCGCGTTGTCTGCTTCTTTCTAGAAACGATGAAACTATACATTGCAGTCTTTCCAACGCGATGACGCGCATAATAGTAGACAGCAAAAGTATTTCGCCATGTGTCTTTTTTCATTTTCAGGCTTGTGCGTGGCGGCATCCCGACGATTTGTGAAACTACGAGGCATTCAGCGCATGCCGTGATAGGACACCCTCTTTAATTTCAAATCGGAACCTGGATCGGCTGTTTCTAAGCGCGGCCGCTGGATAGCGAGCGTTTACTTGGAGTCGCGAATAGTCACAAAGACGTTTGTTGCGTAGTGTGTGATTTTTTTTTATCTGAAACAAAATGGATACCCTCCTAATTACTGTAGCTTTATTCTACCTATCATATAAGCATTAATTTCAGTGAAACTAGTTTCACCAAATTCTTTAATAATATCGTATTTATCCTCTCCTTAATTGTAGCCACTTTTAAAATCTTTCCCTTCCGTTAGTCTGATTTCTCGCTCGCATACTAGTCTAGTTATTCCAGTATCTCCTTTTGTTTTTCCTTTTATTTTGGGTTTCTTCTTTTGAAATAAGAATTTTCTTGAGCTACCGCCTATCGCCCGATTCTTGGCCTATTCCCCTTAGTGGGTAAGCGCCCTAAAAGAGATCCATCATCATCATCATCACCATCATCATTATCTACTGCCGATCGTATCGTAATAATATGCAGACTATTGAAGCAGCTTGCACCGTTGCGTGTGCTGTTAGCTATACTAAAATTATGTCCCGTAGACGTTAGCTATAAAGATTTCAACATTATTTTCTTTCGCTATTACATCAGCTTCTGTTATTCGGAGTACAAAATTATTTACTGCATATAGTCTATGTTTTGTTCAGCTGATTAACCATAGAAAGCTTCCAGGCAGTACAAAAATAAAATTACAATTAACAATCCCTAAGGGCAAGCAAGCAAGAAACCGTAACGAACAAGCAGAGGATAATTTTTACTAGGATATTTGGCATAGTCAGAATTACCTTCTGTGCTTTATTGTTATCCTTTCGGTGTGTTTTATAATGCGCTGAGATTATTTATTTCATTTTCCGCTTTCATTAAAGTGCACTTCACAGCTTGAGAATGCAATTCGGAACCTGCAAAGCGTCGTAAATTTCAATTGTCATCTCAGGTATACTAGTTTTCGTTCCCGTTAGAGCACGGCAGTTGCTTGTTTTCGCTGTGCCTGCAGCGCTAACTGTACCAGTTTACATTATATGATACGCTAATGATCATGGAAAGAATATTCGATGAAGTTATATTTACTTCCTGCTATAAAAATGCGCTGCACACATGACACAACAAGCGTCTAAGGCGTATAATGCATGTGGTTTAATCCAGAACTGAGAATTGTATGACTTGTATGAATGTATGAGCATTGCATGAGCAGAGTAGGATACGAAACTAAATGCAGTGCCGATCTGCGGATACGAAACTGCGGCGCGACGCAGCAGTGCCGATCAGTGCGGCTGGTGATAGGTGCTTGCATGGGTGCTAGCAATTCCAAAACCGCAGTTTTGGAAGCCCTCTACACTCAAAAGGAGGACTTTTCTCCGAATTGTTGCTCATTTTATCGTGAGGGGCGATGTGGGAAGTGCGATGATGCGATGTGGAATAGAACACGCTTTGCAGTTCTTGCTCACGTTGCTTGTGAAAGTAGCTTGTATTAAACGAAAGCCTTGGGAATGGTACACGTGTTCTACCGCAAGAAATGCTTTGACCCAGAAAGATTAGAGGCAAACCACTGCACAACAGCTTCATACAGGGAAAATAAGTGCATCTCTGTCTCCCTAGACGCACCAAATCCTGCATTCGATTTTGTTAACAATGGGAAGCTGACTCTGAGCTTTAAAAAGGACCCATGGTTGTCCTAGGTTTTAGGTTCTTTCAATAACACACGCAGCCTCTTATTATACACCCTTTAAATTGCACTGCACCAAGAAGTGCATCGTTGGGCGAGCGTCTTCCGGATATCCCTTTCGGCCGGTGTTTCTACAGTCTGCTTTGTGCAAAGCATTACCAGCTGTGCCATAATCACGTGCTCCAAGTGCACACAAGTATCGAACAGTATGAGGATTAATATGCCGGCTCTCAGCATGTTCTGTCGTGGCGTTGTGTCTCCAGCGAACTATAAAGAAACGCAGCCTCACTCCGCAACGTGCTGGGAGATGGGTAATTTTCCACATCAACAGTAATAAGAAGTGTTTCCGCTGACGTTTACATGTCGCGCATCGACAGAATAGATGGGGTTTCTCTCTTCAATTTCATATCAAGCCTCTATGAAACAGAAAAAAAAATGTGTCGTTAACGAAAGGTACGTTATGAAGTTTTGTTTTTAGTTTACCATTCACGTTTAAACTTCAGAAACAAACACGATAACAAATCGACAGCGCCGACCTTATGCATGCATGCTGCACGAGCTGTTGCAGGTGATTGCTGTTTCGCATCAACAGGCGAAGAATTTGTGTGTTCAATGAGATCTCGTTAGATGTCTATGTGTGCTCACTTAGTGTACTGTTCTGTCGCGAAAGCGCTGATGCCAGTATACTGACACGCAACTATTAGCGGCGAGAAGTTGGAGTGGCGCCCTCTACGAGTGACATCACGGCCAGGACGGCGCTCGCTCGGCTGCTGCGCGCGCTCGTTCCCTTCGTGCATGCTTGAGGTATTGGTGGCTCGAGCCGTACTTATTGAAAGGTACTTCAGCTTCTTTTTACTGTCATGGCTGAACGGCAGTTCCTTCTTCAAAACCGCGAGTCGTGAAAATTTGCGGCGTGGATATCGTAAGCTATGTAGCATTGAAGGCGTCTACTGGTTTTGCAATGCGCATATGCGCAGTGTCTGTCCATAAACTTTGCGCAAAAAGAATGTCTGCAATTTCAACCCACGAAGTTGTGTTAGATGCTCCGCAAAACACTTAACATTCCCCTTAGTGCTTAGTAATGAGAGACATTGCATTTTACAAGGAAGAAAAATCTTGGTATTGGTGTTTGATGTCAATATTATAAATGCGTGTTAGAAGGAAACTGCACAGCGATTCTTTTATGATGATTCTTATTACTATGGTGAGTTGTTCTGGTCAAATATGGCTACTTTATTAATGCGTAAAAGGAAGAGTTAGGCGCGCATTTTGCATGAAAACGTTTGCTATATACTTTCACCGTTCTCTGAAACAGGCACCCAGAAAACATATTGCTCATGGCTGTTAACACGACGGCGCGTCACGTATAGTATGTATATACTTCACGAATACCATAACAGCAATCACCTGAAAGAACAGTTTCGTGGTTAAGATCGAGAGCCTATCAATTGCACGCGAGAAATTGTTTCACAGTGACCCTCAGTTGCCTTTATCGACATCATGGCACAGCCCTTACGTAACTAAATCTACTGACTGTGGTTATGACGAGGCACGCATTATTCGCGAAACCCATCAGTTCACTACAACTTCGAATTGAAACCATGAAGCAATTCTTTAGCGCCAATTGCAATGCCTAAGGTATACTCGAGGCTATACAGCGCAGCTTAGGCAGCGCTGAAGAGGAAAATTCAAACGCATTCTGCCTCATCATGTCTCGATCCTGCGTTGTTTAACTACACAAACTGAGAACTATTCGCTTCGTGAGTACATAAAAGAGAACCTCACATACCCCCCTCATAGAGAAGACACAACAAGCGTCAAATGAATTCACTTGATTTCTGAGCTCCACAGGGTTATAATGATATATCCAATAAGCCTCATACTGCTAATGAATAAGGCTTCAGCTTCTTTCTAGCTGCAGCCATACGGTCCAAAAGGCATATTTCACTAAACACTTTGGGCCGAGCTGCCTGTGTCAGTTCGCAGAACAGATTCGCGATGCCTGTTCCTCAAGAAACAAGCAGCAGTAAATTGCACAAGTGAGTTGAACGTGTAGCACGGAACTGTGAATAAATATTGGTACATTCGTTTGAGTATTCTGCAAATGGCTTTAAGCCTCAATCAGATTTACTTCAATTTACTGCCACTTGAAATTAACCGGTGAAGAACGGCCTAATTTTGAGAAGCAGTTAAAGGAATAAGTGGTGCTGGTTGAATCTAAACTGCAGTGTCAGGTCCTCGTGATACTGCCGAGCGTTTCTGTGAAGAAATGAAAAATTAGATATTATAACATGAGCTACTCGTCATAGGCAAACACGTTTTAATGGGTTAAAATCAAGATAAATGTAGCAGTCATATGTAGCAGACATAGTGGCATGCTCGGTGCACCACTGCAGGTATGGTATCCTAACTGGATTCTTATGTGCTATGTTTATGCGTTTATGCGTTTATGCTTTTATTAGTCACGTGCTATATATGCTTTTTTATTAGTCCCTCAATCTGCAAAGTCTAGATTCGCGCATTAAAACACGCAATGGGCTGGTCTGAGCTCCTTCAGCTGGCACTTCAGCGTTGCCCTTGAGAAATAGGTTGTCGTCTAGGAAATAAGCTCTTTGAATAAGTTTGCGCGAATGAAGACGTCGTAAAAATGTATTTGAGATGACCGTCATAAGTATACAAGCACAAGGGAACTGACAGCGAACAAGCGGAAACACTGCAGAAGGCGCCAGGATGGCGTCCGAATGGCAGCAGACGACAGGCGCGAGTCTGTGCCCTGACCTCACGCGAGCGGCGCTCGCAGCACCCCTGCAGGGTCGTTCTCGGGGCTAATATCGAAAGACCCGCAACTCCTTGTTCGCTTGGCAAAGGACAAATACAATGCTTTAGAGAAATTCAACAGCCTCTTAGTGCAACAATACGTACCAGTCGTCACGTCTGTGTAGTGACATCTATACGACAGTGACACTGGCATAAGAAGTGTGGCGAACATGCGCAAAATGTAAACATGCATGGTTATGTTTTGCAATGTATGCAATTTAATTTATGCAATTTTATATCGTTAAGTAGTGAATACCAGCAATCAATGAGCCATCAGAGAAGGCACACGAAAAGGTCTGGCTAGTTGCGATTCTTTGTCTCAGAGATAGCGCAACTTAATTGCAACTTTACCCAATTGGGTACTTCAGGTTGTTACGCCACAAAAACGTTCACTTTTGTTTTCTTTTGCAGGCAAGCTTCTGAGTGATGAGGAATTACAAGAGTGAGTTTTCAAAGCGATATCGACTTGTCTGATGAAGCCGACACTCTGGACGTCCTGGAAAAAAGCAGTGATTGCTCAGGTGGCAGCAGTGATCATGATCGTGATGAAGATAATGTAACACTAGGCAACAACGAATTTCCAAGCCGCAGCCCCATTCGGAAAGTGACTGAGTATGTGTTTCGTTTGAGTAATTTGTTTTGAAGGTAACGACCTCATTCAAAAGTAATTTCTTGGATCCAAGGGGTGATTGGAACTTTTTATTATA
The DNA here is from genome assembly GCF_013339745.2 of Dermacentor silvarum. Lineage (NCBI taxonomy): Eukaryota > Metazoa > Arthropoda > Arachnida > Ixodida > Ixodidae > Dermacentor > Dermacentor silvarum. The sequence continues at coordinate 110,587,431 of NC_051154.1, forward strand.
GCTTCCCTCCCAGGTGCACTTTAAACACCACGCCGCCTCAAGTCCACTCAAAGATGCCTTAGTTTCCGTTTGCCTACTTTACCAAGTACTTTCCACAGACCTTTTGGAAGCCATGTGCGGCGCAAACAAATATATATTCTGTTCAGATGACTGTCCACAGATCTGTGCAAACGACATGATCAGAAAAAAAAAACTCGTGGGATCCACATGCTTTTGAGCCTTTTTGGACTTACTAAAGCAAGACTGTGCTGGTCCCGTATATCCGCTGTAGGTCTTGTCGCAGAAAGCATGACACGGGGTCGATTTTTCACACTGCGTGGCGTGCTGCACCTAATGAACATCACCGAAACAACAGAAACACAAACTGAGAGCAGGTTGTTCAAAACGGAGCCAATCATCCAATCATTTCGAAAGGCACGTCTCGAGCTACCTTGCCCGCAAGTAATTCAAGCAGATGATTCTATTCAGCGGATGATGTCCTCGACAATATGTACCATGTATACCAAGTCCTGTTGGCCTGAACAACTTTGTCTTGTTCAGAAGTGGTGTTCTTGTGCTAGATTTTGTCATCTACACAGGTAAAAGAACTGTTCTTGAAGCCGACATGAACTTGATTTTGGCGGAGCAGTTGTGAAGCGCCTTCAGGAAACATTAACGACTGAGCAGCCTCAGACGTCCCTTAATAGGTATGAAGTTGGCAAAATTCATCCTCAACATTAACGTATATCTCACCGGCACAATTGTGTCAAACAGAACTGGAGGAGCGGCATCAAAACTCCCAAACAAACAGAATATGAAGCGAGTTTAATCATGTTGCGTTGCCCGTAGTGTCGGGGAAATGTGTTTCACCAAGAGGAAGGATCGAAAATCGCTCATCATTCTTTCGACTGCTTTCGTCATTACCCCAGAACCAACGTGAAGAAATTGATAAAGTGAGCAGAAAAAGAAAGTACATATATCGCAACCACATTGCGTCAAAGCGTACGACACGAACATGGGTGATGTGGATCTAACGGACAGGTACCTGTCCTATTACAGGACAAAGATTCATACAAAGTGGACCATTAGGGTGTTTGCCCACTTTCTCGATCTAGTAGTCACAAACTGCTGCATCGATTACAGGAATGACCTCAAGCGCATGGATGTCACTTCAAAGGAAGAGTTGAACAAAATGGCGGAAATTGTAATTCGCGCACACGTCAAGGAAACGCCAGAAAGCGAAAATGCGGTACAGATGTTAGAGGAAACTGGTGAGTGTTGCAGTCCCCAAGCGTACAAAGGTGATTTCAATACCAACAAATGAGGTCTAATTTGACATTCATGAACATTTTTCAGAGCATGTGCCCCTGAAGACTCAGATGAGACCCCGCAACCATGGTTGCAGCCGAAAAACCCGCGTTAGATGCACTAAATGTTACCTGTTCCTTTGCCTCGTAAACACAAACTGCTTGACTAATTTTCACTAAGCTTAGGCCTAATGTACCCAAATGAATACCGCCATTTTCTCTTCCGAAATTTGAGTTTTCTTTTTTTTCTGTCCTCAAATAGGGGAGGAGGAAAGAGAAAGGCAGAAGGCAGGGAGGTTAACCAGAATAACGCCCTGTTGGCTACCCTACACCGGGGGGGATGGGAAAAGGGAAATTCAAAGATGACAGGGAGAGAGAGGAGGGAAGGATAGAAGAAAAATTAGCGGTGAGTTCGCTGACGCGCGTGTTATTTCACGAATGGTCACAGACGTTCACACAAGCCCGTCGTCCTCAAGAAGCACAAAAGTGCCTTCACCACTTTATGGGCCGACGAGCGATGGGGGCGGTGTTCCAGCAGCACTTGCACGGAAAGCGTCCGATTGTCCAGTTTTTTTAGCGCGTTTAGCAAGCACTGTCTTCGAATAAGTGTTTCGTTGCCCTAATATGCCTACAATAAACAGTTTAAATGTGTTTATCTTGTCTTCCTTTTTCTCAGGTCTGAAGAGGTTAATTTTCAATGGGGTTGGTTCCTTACGCCCTAATAAGCAGTGGCGTGCTTTAAGAGGCCTTCGCGATTTTTTTAGTAGAGACTAACCTCATAGACTGCCTATAAGTGACATTAATGTTTATTCTTCCAGATTCTGCATCTTTCCTCACGAGCTCATCTCGCGGCAGTGTTGTCCTTACGTGTATATGAAGAGACTTGTGTGGATTCCTTCGTTCCTGCGTAATAAGTGACTATCTTATAGTTACTAGACTGTGCTTTCGGGGCTGGTGGGCCCGTAGATGAAACAATCTTTGAGCGGTTGTCTTCGTATGTGTATCATGTTTTTCTGCTATTTTCTTCTTTATTTTTGTTTTTTATTGTTGCTTGAGTAACGAATTTGGGATTTTGAGATAGCTGGATTTGACAGAGCTTACCTTCCTATGCTTCTACATCTAAATTAAACGAAAAATAAGAAAAAAAAAACATAATACTGGAACTAATATGGCACCACCACCGCCGGCGCAGGTTTCAGTGCATGCCAGCGAACTGTAGCAAGAATCTGCAGTACGCCCAGCGTCATTGCAGTGAAACCAGCGTCTCCTCCAGTACGATCCGGCACTTTTGCATCAAACATACCGCTGTCTCAATGACTGCCCCCGAGCAACAGCGTTGTCGTTGTTGTTTTGAGTGTTCATGGCGTAACCCACAGCACAGTCCGCAGTGATATATCCAGTCTAGAAGAATGCACTGGTTTCACGCTGGGAAGCACTGGAAGGCGCTGGATTTTATAATAGGACAAGCTCCTTGCATCACAGCGCATGCAGGATGGTCGTCATCACAGCGCATGCAGCTGCGCGCCGATGGTCGTCTTTTAAGTTTGCTTTCACAGTGACCCTTTTCGGTTGCAACAGAATTTTTGAAAAAAAAATATCGCCGTACTTATAATCTGATGACACTTACGTGCCGTGGGGTAGCGCATACCTGACAAAGAAGTCGAGATCTCCCGTGCTATCATCAGATCTAAACGCGAAAGCTGCTATTTGAAATACTGTAATATCGCAAAATTTGCTGTTATATATAAATCATAACTTTCCTTTACAAAAGTCAGTCTCCTTAAAGTTAGTCGACTTCGACATTTTTGCAGATTTTCCACCTTCCTTTACCTTATTCTTTCTCTTTAAAGTTTTCCCTCCCCTCGTCCATGTAACCACCGGCTTATTTCCGCTCACATCATAATTCCAAACACTGTGACATTCACAACTTCATTGTGATGAACCTTTCTTCGAGATGAGAATGAAAAAAAAAACATGTTATATACTTTTTTATTTAAGCAGTAGATATTTTTATAAACTATCTGCAATAAATTATTTAATTTTTTTTGAGTGGAGGTCGCTCACGAAAGATTTCCATGGTGTAGAATTCGCACAACACTACAAATTGAAAAGGTGCATTTTCCCACCACCTCACCAAAAGCTCAGCAAAAAGCAGTCTGTCGAATGGCGGCAATTACAGACCAGAACATATCCGAACCCGGCGATCTCACATCTCATTTACCCAGACATGTGCAAGACAGATAAATGCAAAAACTGTGGTTCTAGAGCCAATCTGGAACATATGCTATGGGAATGTCGAGGCATAACAAACATAATGGGGATGCAGCCTCTCGCGATCGCCTCCGCGTGCGCTGGGAGACTGTGTTGCTCAGCTCTGCCCTTGACGACCAATTTGGGCTGTCCAGCGGGCCGAGAAGCCGCCAGGGCTCAAGAGCTCCTGGCCGTCACCTAGGCGGGACCATTTGCCCGTCCCACAAACGCAGGGCCTTTGAAATAAAGTATTTGCCTGACTGACGTAGAATTCGCTGGGGAGGCATGTCACTTTTGAAGCTCCTTGTATTTACACCTCTGCGTGAATAAGCCTGAGCCCGTATTCGGAAAGCGTTCATATTCGGGAGCGGTACTTATAAGAACAGGCACAGACGATCGTGATAGTGAACGTGTTATGACTGATTGACTGACTACGGATCCGTGTACGATGAATAGGACTCATTCAAAATGTGAATGGTGACGGACTTCTGGGGAACCTCAAGTACCCAGGCACTTCGGAGCCCTGCCTTCAAAAAAGTGGTGGTTGTGGTTAATAAAAAATGTTTCCAGAATAAGGCAGCAACTAAATCCCGTAAATGCGCTTCAACAGAGGCCACATACGTTGTTATACCAAACAAGCACGAGAAAGGCTGAGGTAATTACAAATAGTCATTTCGAATTAGACATTTAGGGAATTCGGTTTTACGTTTATCGGCTTCTTGATATGACATAGCCACTTCGCGGCTTCTGCGTCAGGGCTGACGTATTACACGTGCGACACCACATCGCACTCGCCCGTCGAAGTGCCTAAAAAAGTACGGAAACTTGCAGAATGGAAACGATAAAAGTAAATCACGTGCCAACATGTGTTTACGTCACATCCGGTAGCTTCTTGTAAACACGGGTGCACCTTAAAACACTCTGCCTTTCATGTCGCAAAAGAAGTAAGGAGCAATCTAAAGGAAGTGAAGCCGCGAGAAACCAGCATGAAAGAGTTCCCGTCCGGAAATGCCGCCCTATGCGTGTACAGGAACATACGCAGCAGCGGTGTTGCTCGCTATCACCGTTTCCTGTCAATTTGTCGCGCGTTCGCGCGTTTGCGT